>NC_060888.1:16629268-16914268 GCF_014805685.1 Silurus meridionalis | reverse complement strand
TCCGTCATTGAGCTAAATGTGTTAGGAACAGATATCTCTAAGAGCCAAGAGGAACAGAATACGTGTGATCAATCCAGTCTGCTTGGAACAAGATCCAGTCTCCTGTCCAGCACACAGACACATTGCACAAAATAGCCCAAGTTCATTCTTTCGTTTATAGGAATTACTTTATAGCAATATGTTTTACACATCAGCAGAGTTTGACTCCACTGCAACGTGGCATGCCCTCCGTGAGACATTATTTTATTGCCCCCCTTTTGAATCCATCTTTTTGAATTTAAGGAGCAAATATTAGGGGTTAATTAAGGTCTTGGTATGTGTTTAAAAGCTATATAAATAGAGTACAAACACAACAGCCGCAAAGGGTCGAGCGGACCTGAGACTATTCAGAATGATTGCACCAAACCATGCAAATAGAGGCTCAAGCAAGATATTCTAAATAGGTTAACACGCATTAGCATTAAAAGAGTGTTACTAGTAGAAGGGATATTAGAAAAAAAAAAAACTCTAATTAAGTGTTAATGGGGTTTATTACAATATGTGGCAACATTTAATTGCAATAGTCTGGCCAGCATCCGCTTGATATCATATATTTCGATTGAGCTATATTTATTTAAATACTGTGGTTATCACACTCTATATTGTTTTGCCCTGTGATCATACTGCCCTTTTCTATGTGGAAAATGACTGTATAAAGGCTTGCAAAAAGATTTAGTTCTGAGCTTGAGTGATGGACTTCCTTTGGCCTTGATCTTTCATTCACGATGCCTGTCTGCTGACCATGAATCCATTCAGTGCCTGATTACATTCAGAGTGTATTTTACTTTAGATGGAAAGAATGTTTGCTCTGCTCCGTGCCTCTATTTGCATGGTTTGGTGCAATCATTCTGAATAGTCTCAGGTCCGCTCGACCCTTTGCGGCTGTTGTGTTTGTACTCTATTTGTATAGCTTTTAAACAGTTCTGTGGCTCCACAGTTTCGAACAGTGGTGGATGAGGTACACCATTCGTGCTCTTGAGCACAACCACTGCATATTTATTACTCCAGTGAAAGTAAATGTACTCCTTTTACATTTTTTACTCAACTACAAATAAAAAAGTTCTTACTTTTTGCCTAAGCATAATAAATACAAAAATACACATTTATGAGAACTAAATAATTGTAATAAGTTTAATAAATAATAAGTTTGTAGGGGCTATAATTTATTTAAATCAATCTTCCATTTTCCTGCACATAATACATTTTTCAGGAGACCATTTTCTCTTCTTACAGGCATACAGTAAGACCCTTACTCTGTGCAAACTGCCAGGACAACTGGAGGGTTATGGCTGTAATCTTAGTTTATGTATTTACTTAAATCTATTGGGGAACGACATGTTGTGAATGAAAAGTTTCTCAAGATGAAAACATTCTGATGCTCACAGTACAGATGCTTAAAAAATTTCCTTAAGTACAATAATTATTTGTCACCATCCGCCACTGGATTAGAAACTAGTATTTGGAGTAATGGGACCTGGTGTTAGCTTAGCTAGACAGTGAGTCTTAAATCTGTATCTATATCTCTTTTGAACACATACTGTAATTCATATATTCATATACACCTGCTTACTTAACAGTCTTTACAGACTGTTTGGGCCATTCAGTAACTGTTTTTTTACGTAAAATCAACATTCAGTTTAAAATTTAGATAGTTATTATGATGCAATCATGGTGTGGATTTTTGTCTCTTAATGATTATTGCAATACTGACAGATTTATTAAGGTGCAAAGAGAATTCATATGTTACTAAATGCATTTGGTAGGGCATCTAGACCTTCATAGTAATATAATATTACTGGTACATTTGTTTCCCCCTGTAGAAACCCAGAAACAATGTTTATGACTGCTATTATATGTCCAATGGATATGAGGCTTAGTACAAAGCCTGTATGTATATGTTTCCTATTTGATGTGAGGAATGACAGCAGAGATCTGATTTCTACTGTGTAACATTTTAGATGTGTCCAACCTGCTCTGGTATCTCTTTCACAGTTTTAAACTTGGAAACAGAGACATGCGGGACGTTCGGTGGGAGGATATCATAATGATCGAGGGAAATTGAGTGGGGTGGGGGAAAGAAAAATCAAAAAAGCTTTGTACAAAGTGATCGGGTTGGCAAAATCCATGGACACTTACCACATCAAGCTTGCTTTGTGTAAAATAATATCCCACTAGACCCTTTCAGAATACAATGTTTCAGATAATGACATGTAAGGGATGGAACACAGAATCTTCAAATCCCCATTAGCTCTGTGATCTGACATCTTTTCTAAAAATAATGTGTGCTTAAAAAGCCATTGTGAGAGCTTTAAAGGTGTTGTTTGTCTCTTAAGGGCCTTTTAAGAAAAATGTGGCATTATTTATTCACAAAGATCAACTTCATTCTGAATTGATCCGTGATTTTCTGATAATTTGTTAGTTGACTGTGTTCGTGTGAAAAAGGTAAACAAGCCATGTTTTGTATTTAGCAAAGTAACACCAGCCTAGCACCATTCTTCAGGGCTAATTATTTCAGTACAGTGTAGTTTGGCGATCTTAATCACTATCTGTTGATTACAACATGAGGTCATCACTTTCTGGAATGTTTAAAGTGCTACATTGTACTGCATGAATTTCTCATTGTGTGCTCTAGAAGGGGCCAAGTCAGTATGTGAATGCTTATGATGTAGGGTGCTTTTGTAATGCCTGTTTATCTGGGTTTGCACTGATATTCTGTAACACTATCAGGACAATAGCAAACATGTTTATCTCCCTGTCTCTGTGCTTGTGGCAGAAAGATACGGGTTGGATGTCCTTCACCCTTCACTGTGCTGCTTCTGGTGGCATGGAGACAGAGTCAGTACAGATGGAGACGATTTCAAACTGAGCTCTATTCTGTGGCCAGCTGCCTGAAAGGCTTTTGTCTCTGTGCTCAATCTAGAGATTGTGTACCTATCAGCCAGGATCATATCCTAGCGCATATATTAAAGTATAATATATTCCCCTATTCCCCAAGTAAATACTTGATTTTTAATGAGTCAGTTAATAACTGTATAATTATAATTTTAATAATCTTCTTCTTCTTTTGGCTGCTCCCATTAGGCATCCTCAGCATTATTCTACCGATATACCCCATGTCCCTCCTCTGCACATGACCAAACCATCTACCGTCAACCATCCTAAATGTGCTGTTCCTCTAATAAACTCGTTTCTAATCCTGTCCATCCTCATCACTCCCAATGAAAATCTCAGCATGTAATTATATTTTGAAAACTGAAAAAAATAAAATAAATGTCACGAGTACAGGCAAATGCTAGTAATGACAGATTGTTTTGCATAGTATCATATTACAATTTTACACTCTTAATTGGTGAAAATAAAGGTAAAATAAGAAAAGTAAAAAGATTTGAAAAGAAAAAGAAAAGAAAATATGATCTATTTTGCAATGTACTATACAGCCATGGATTATTAGTGAAAATAAACATATTTCACATTGTCTATGTAAGAAATTAGAATAGGAAGAATAGAAAAATAAATAGATAAATAAAATAAAATAAAATAAAATAAAATAAAATAAAATAAAATAAAATAAAATAAAATAAATCGACAGACATTTAATTTACATTCTGCTGTCGTTTTTACTTAATGCTCAGTAGAAATTTCACATATCACTACACATTGAAATTTGCTGATAAGTGACTGATTCAACACATATCCGACAAATTTTTTAACTGAGCCATTCAAAAAATACTGCACAGGCCTCAGCTGAAAAGCTCTTTGATACATCAGCACAGATGTACATTGCTGATTCTGTGTCTGCGTGCCTTTGAAGTGTCTGATATGATTTCATCTACAACTGCTCTTTTTGAAACACAAACAGCAAATGCAGGCTTTACACAGTCACGGTAATGCCAGTTGAGGCGAGTGCTATTTATGTCAGCAAAAGGGTTCCCACTGAATATTTAAACCAAAGCAGAACAAGACATGCTGATTCTTCCCGTCTAGTTATTGAAGTTTGAATTAAGGTAGTGTAATTCTTTTCAGGTAACCTTCCCATGCTGGATAACTTCAAACACTTTTTCAGACACTTTGATGGATGTTTTCTGCAATTTAATGTTTCAGGATCCAAAACAGCCAAGAGAACAACAGTGATAAACAAAACCTGTTCAGTTGCACGTTGTACTTTTGGGCTCAAGCACAGCAACCGAGACATTCTTTGGGAATAAACATAACAAATGGATGACAGAGAGGCTGCAATTATTTTGTGCACAGAGAAGCTTCATAACTCAATAAGGACATGGCTGTAAATAATTTAATCTCAAGTTTGTAAGAGTGCAGACATAAATCAGCCACCTCACCTATCCTTTTCTCTTATTTATGGTCGCTGTTATTCATAGGCTGTCCTGAGGGGTAATCAATATCCTTGATTTTAATTACATTTTACCACTAGCTACTCACTGTTGAACAGCACGTTCGTGTTGAAAATGTTAGTTAACGCCATGATACATTGAGTGATTCCAACATTAGGCAGGCTTTTGACAAAGACTGAGAGGAGCTGAATGTGACAGGGTAGGTGGAGATAAATGTTAGCCTGAAACTACAATGAAGCACATTTTCCACAAAAATGTATGTGCGATTCATTAACTGAAATTAGGTCTCCATGCTATTGGATTCTCTGATCTAATTGGTTAATTTACAATTAATTTTAGTTGATCTATAATTAAAAGATGTGAATTACTTATAACAACAGTTCTGACAGTAGAGGTGGCCATAATTCAAATTACTCCCTTATTAACTGCAACAAAGAGACAAAAGAACCTGGTGAGGAAACAACTATTTATAGGCACTTTACCATACAGGAACAGGAAATAACCATTAATAAATAATTTCATAAATAAATTGATGATTATGATTAATATTATGATTTGAACTTTCCATCATGAACTTGTTTTGGTTTTATTCATAAGAACACAATTCTTTAAAATCTTATAACATAGTTATTCATCCTGGTCTATATTAAGTTCCCAAAGTAAGCCAAGACGTGGTAGAATTGGTAATTTTGCAGACAGTGAATAAAGAATAATGATCTTGTCAATCCATGTATGATTACTTGTGCATGAATAAACTAATATATATAAATTTGTAAATAATATTGGAACAAGGAAAGTAATAGAACAAGCAAGCAGGAAAAACAAACTGGTCTGACTGTCTCCTAAATAATTAGTTCATATTCACAGACACTTGAAAAGCAGGAATGTTTCCAAAAACATACCTAAAATTGAGTGATGAAGTATTTATACCCTATTATTATATGATCAAAACAACCCAGGTGGCCGTTCCTTCAACTTTGGCATAATGGGAGAGTCCCAAAGCAATCACTGCTGGGGATCAGCTTCTGCATGTGGGTGGCTATATTTGCTTAGTCTTTTCATATTTGCTCAGAGGAGCTTATTTCAAATGAAAGATGCTGTCTTGTTTATTGTTTGGATGGTGAAGGAGAGCGTCTATCCCCAAGGCCAGGAGAATTAACATGGAACTGGCTGCCATGCCTGTCTAATCCAGGATTTTACACCGAGGAAGAAAAAGAATGACAGCCAAAGCAAGGGCAAGCCAAAGATAGCATAGAAGTATTGCCACCTTTTTTCTTTTTGATGTAACTGCCATCTGCTTTTGCTTTCCTCAAATTTTCTCCAATTACAAATATGCATTTATGGCGTCCTTTGGCTTTCGAAAAGAAGGTGTGTCTCAGTGCCATATGTGGCTGTTGGGTATTTATATAAGAAGAACCCATTCACTGAAATAAAAAACTCTACATAAGACATAGATGTCTATCGATGAAAGAAAATATGATTCATACTACAGTGACTAAAAATTTGTAATTTAGCTTATGGGTAGTCAAATACGTGTCAGTGTAACTTACATCATCTTTTTCCTGTGCAAGTCTGCTGGCAGTTATTAAAGTTCATAACTCTCAAATGTGATACTTCATGCTGAGCAAGTTCTTTTTGAGACTATTCAAGTGATAATGTCCCTATAAATTTGGAGGTTAGGGCATATGTAGGAGTATTGCATGATGAGTAATAGCAATATTATTGTCAGCCTCCCTTTAATGAGACCATCATGCACCAGTAAATTGTTATTTATCTGGTACAGTCAACAAATAAATAATGTTTTGATGAATGTAGAAATGTAATTTAAGCGATACTATAGTGTTATAGGCTAACCCCAATAAAAACTACATAAAGAGTTAAATCCAGCACTGCATTTTGCTGATTCATCATAATGAACATAATTTGGAAATGAAAGTGTAGATATATGCATACTTTTCTTATATTAGTCTACACCATGAATTGATTTTTTCTTATAATGACACAATGAAATGTTTTCACTGGATGTGAAGAATGACATTGGCAGAAAACTGCCACTGGCCGGGAAGATGAGAGAAGCACTATCATTACTGTAAATTATGACAGAAAACAGTCATTCCTTCATGCTGAGCAGAGAGAAAAAGAGATGTAGGGGCAGTGGGTGGTCATTGTGTTCCTCAGTTCACATTCTTAAGAATTGTTCAGCTCAGTCGGGTTTGGCTGCATTTAGAAGTTAATATACCACCAGCATCGAGCTGTACAGACACACATGATATGATTTACATAAGTATAAAGCTGTCTTACATATGCATACAGCTCTGTATGGATAAAAATGAATAATGAATGAATGAATTGCTAAAGAAAATGGCTTTTTCAGTATAAATTAATGGTCAAGAATGTCTTTTGTGAGCTTAGATGAGAGGAAGAGAAGACTACTCGAAACCTGTTCCCTTTTCACCCAATTTTCCTTCTCCTAATTTAGTCATCAGCACTTCACAGTGCAATTGTTACACTTGCACAAGCGCATTAACTGCCTTTTCCTGTGTACATTCGCTTTCAGAGACCCAGAATTTTCTACCATTACTCTGACTGACAGCGGAGAGAAAAACAGTTATGCACTTTCAGGCTGTGTACATTCTATTTGTAAAGTATACATAAAAAAAAAATAAATCTTTGCTGGAATTTCAACATGTGGCAAAAAATACACACATATAATTTTCTATATTCATACTAGTCAGAATATTGAGTGACTTCCTCATTATACCTAAATATACCTCTTATTATAAATTAATGCTTGTATAGCCTGAATTTTTTTAAATTGGCCTCTGAGTATTTACTTTCCTGTTCTGTATTATTTTCTAACACATTGACTATTAAAAGTGATTTTGGCTCATGCAGCAGATGTAAAAGTATAATAATAATAATAATAATAATAATAATAATAATAATAATAATAATAATAATAATAATAATAATAATAATAATAACAATAATAACAATAATAATAATAATAATAATAATAATATATTAATAATAATAATAACACTAATTATTATTATTATTATTATTATTATTATTATTATTATTATTATTATTATTATTATTACTGTTATTATTAGTATTATTATGCAATGGCACTGCTTTGTGGTTTTAATTTCAAAGTAGAAATGTTCTAAAATGTATGTCTGTTCATGTAAAAGAAAATAAAACAATACAAGCTATACAATACATACTAAGAAATGGCATATAAATCAGTTTGTTTTTTCCAAACAAAATCAAATTGTTTTTAGAAACACAAACATAATGTAAGTCAGACTTTCATATACTGAGCCATAGAACACTTCGTAAGCATTCACAAATATGATATTCTAGAACTATGGAATATGAAAGCCAGGTACCCTAAAACTTTACATCACATACTAGGCAGTAAGAATTGAATATCAGTTGAATTAGAAAAAGACAAAAATAAACATAATATCTTTGTAGAAAAACAGTGGCTGGAGATTTCAAAACAGAATAGACCAGACAGGCAGTTCATAAGTAAAACTGAAAACCCAGCGCAAACATGTTGGGCTGCATCTTTGAGTGTCTGTATGGGTACAGTTGATTACTGAGGCTGAGACTTCTCACCTATCATGCCATGTCTTGCAACATAGCACCAACACTGTAATACTGAAAGCAGATTTTTTTTTGTGTGTGTGCTGGTGATTCAGTGTATTCAGCAAGCATGAAGCTTTCCTAACACTGAAGTTCAAATTTTTAATAAGTCCATTATTCTTTGAAGATCTTCCTGTAGTTTTCTTATTTGTGCCGAAACAACCTGGCATTCTACAAAAAGTTATTTGATCACTTTCAACTATGCTGCACAATTTCCAAACTGTCAGCTGTGCACTGTGGCAGGCAGAAAAGGAAAAATTTGCGAAATATAGCCTTTAATTTAAAATTTTTATTTTTTTACAAAAAAATACAATTTCTGTCTGTGTTGCATATTGAATTTATTTCTGATGTAACACTCCACAGTAGCGGTTAAAAACTCACCTGAAAGTAGCTACACAAGGCTTAAAGTATTTCCATTTTTTCTAGGTATGTTTTAATTTGCCTTTTTTTATTATTCTTATTATTTTTTTCTGTTATGTGTATCAGGAAAGGGAAATTATTAACTTAAAATTTTCAAGGTTAAATTATTTGCTTTGTTTTTATTGCTGAGATGCATTTAATGTCCTTTTGTTTAAACCGAAAATGCTTTAACTGCACTGGGTCTGCTCCCGAGTCTATGTTTACTCTCAGTATGCTGTTCATTCTATTCCTTTGCTGTAAATATGACAGTTTTTATTGACTTTATGTTCATTATTTCCTCTGTGGCTTTTTAAGCCGTGTCCTGATGCTGCCCTTTGTGTTATGGTTGAGTATTAAGCCAGGAACACATCTATCTCCTCTCAGTGCAAACGCACTGGCTCTGTTGACCTCTGTAGGCGTTTGTTAAGCTTCTCATCTCTCATAGTTGGACCTCTGCTTTGTTATTACACAGCACCCCTGCTACCCTCTGTACCCACACCTTCAACCCCAATCCTCCATACTGATTCTTTTTCTCATCTCCTTTCCTGCTTATTCACCTGTGAAAGCCCTGTAGATTGCCCCTGTCCTCTCTGATGCCTCCACAAGTCTTTTGCAGTGCAGAAAAACAGCAGCATCTCTTCCACCGCACAGTGACAGACGACAATCATGTTAAAAGTACCATCTATATAGACAACCTTTTCCTTATACATGCTAGCCTAACAAAACACTTGCTGTTAGTGATGTCACAGTTTATAAATAAATCACATTCAAATATAACAACTACTGACCAAAGTGTTCAAAACATAAATGACAGATAAAGACAAACAAAATAAAAGTAAACATAAAATAGAGACTTTATACTTTATAAGCTAAAAGAAATTAATATGTTTTAAAACGTGACTGAAATCATCAAGATTCGGTTGGGACTTGATATGCAGCAGCAACTATTTCCAGAGCCTAGGTCCAGCAACTGAAAGCAGTTTGATTTTAAATGTGTCCTGGGGACACTCCTGCCACTCTTCTCCACCCACTCCACCCTGCCTGCACTCTTTTCTTCACATCTCTAGCATACTGTCCATTACTTTGCACTGTTGACCTCAGGTACCTGAACTTCTCCACCTTCTCCACCTCTTCCCCCTGCAACCACACCACTCAACTTCCCTCCCTCTCATTTACACACATGTACTCTGTCCTAGTCCTACTGACTTTCATTCCCCTTCTCTCCAGCACGTACAGTACCTCCAACTCTTCAGGCTCTTCTCAACCTGCTCCCTACTCTCACCACAAATCACAATATCATCTGCAAACATTTCATCTGCATCATAGTCCAAGGAGACTCCTGTCTGACCTCCTCCGTCAACCTGTCCATCACCTCTCCAAACAGGAAAGGGCTCAGAGCCGATCCTCGATGCAGTCCAGCCTCCACCTTGAACCAGTCTTTTTTTCCTACTGCACACTTTACTGCTGTCACACTGTCCTGCACCACCCTTACATACTTCTCTGGAACAATCTGGTTAAAAACTACACTGCTATCTCTCCTAAACATCTCCATGCTTCTACTGGTATGTCATCTGGTCCAACCGACTTTCCACTCTTCATCCTCTTAATAGTTGCTCTTACTTCCTCCTTACTAATCCTGTCCACTTCCTGTTTCGCCATCTCTTTAACCTTTTCTTTCTCTCATTTTCCTCATTCATCAGCTGCTCAAAATACTCCCTCCACCTTCTCCTCGCTCCTCAACATATTTCGATCTTCATCCTTTATTGCTCTAACTTGCAGCACATCCTTCCCAGCTCTATCCCTCTGCCTGGCCAATTGATACAAATCCTTTTCACCTTTCTTAGTGTCCAACTTTTCATACAGCTCCTCATATGCCTTTTTTTTTTTTAGACTCAAAGCACTTTTGTATGTAGCTCTGAACAAGGGAGTCTGCTAAATGCTGCAAATGTAAATGTAAATGTAAATTAGATCCTATTCCTAAAATAAGAAATTTCCCAATATATTGCCTTGCTTACAGTATCACAATATATCGCCAACACACTGTATCGTGATAGGTATTGTACTGCCAGAGATGCAAAGCCTTAGTGGATACTGCTGTCATCCTTGTAACCTACAATACATGGTGTACTTGCTGACTCCGAGGCCCTCTAGAAGGTGTCCAATCATGTCAACATTTTTACATCCTTTGATTGGCTGGTCAGAAAGCTCACTAGTCAGAGATCTGTTGCAAACTGCAAACTTTTTAAGAGGTAGATTCCAGTCAAGGTGTAGAAACATCTCAGTAATGATGAGGAGAACTGGAAGTTATTCACAATGTCATTTCTTTACTTAGATATAAATATAATAATGAAACATTTTTTAATCACTAAACATTTGTTTTACTTTTGAGCCATCTCAAATCAAGCACCAAAAACCGCCATGATGCACACATTCAACAATTAGTACCATCTATGTGGAAATATAGCAACATTTCAGTTTGGTGTCATGATGATTTATGGAATTTAAAACACCATAATTACTTTGAAACATTTACAAGAATATTTTGTTATCGTGCTCTATGTTGAGTAAGGCTTCACTAATAATAAGCATACATTTGCATAAAGCATCCATTTGTCTATGCCCATGTTGATTAGAGTATTAAAAACTTTATTTAAGTATTAATTTAAGGTACATTTACAACAGATAAATATGTGTGATTAAGTCGTGATTAATCATGAGTTAAATCATGACAATCATGCGATTGCAGTTTTTCTTAGTTGCTATGGAGCGTTTCTCAGATCAGAAATGAAATTCTCAAAACTACATATTCAACTTCCACATCATTTAGTCATTTGTGCTGATCATAAGAACATTGCTTTTTGCTTTGATCAAATTGCGAATGCTTTTGTACATTCATTTAATCGATTGTGTACAATTGTCTGCTGTTTCCTACATTATCAGTTGTTTATGTCATGTTAATCAAAATATATTATACTAGTTTCACCTGAATAGTCTTAACTCCCAAAACATCTCAGCATCAGTTCATGGCATATGTCATTGAATGCAAAATGGTTAAACCAGTTGTCATCTGTCATTTAAATTTTCTATTCAACTTCTTTTTTGTAACTTTTAACTTGTATGTCACTAATGAAGGGGAGTGTATGGCATCAGATCAACCAATAATCAACTAGTTCTCAGGTTAAAGGTGAATCTTGTGAGCCTTCAATTGGAGAGTGTATACAGACAGCAAAACACAGAATTATAAATTCTGAAAATGGATAAACAACTAAGAAACAAACGAACACTTGTACAGTAAAAGTGGGAATCCTGTCTGATCATTTAATCAATGTAAATTTAATATGCAATCAAATAAATAGCAGTGCTGCTAAAATGTATAGATTCTTTACAGAAGGTAGTAAAAAAAATTGCATTTCAGTCCCTGTGATCCAAACCATAGTTTATATCAAGAAATCCTGAAACTGTGTGCCATCATACTGACAACATGACAAAACATTGTAATGATTTTGTTTGTGAACAATGACAAAGGGATTTTTGACATGACATGTTCAATGACACAAATACTTACTTTTGAGAGATGAACTAAGGATTTTGAGAAAAGTACAGGCTTTTACAAGAAATCCAATGTGTTGTGCAGTTTGTACAAATTGTTTTAAGAATGCACTTACTGGTTTGTAAATATTAAGAATGATTTGAAATGCTCCAAATCAGCTGAGAAAAACTGTGATTGCGATTAAATATTTTTATTATTTGACAGCAATTAGATAGATAGATAGATAGATAGATAGATAGATAGATAGATAGATAGATAGATAGATAGATAGATAGATAGATAGATAGATAGATAGATAGATAGATAGATGATAGATGATAGATAGATGATAGATAGATAGATAGATAGATAGATAGATAGATAGATAGATAGATAGATAGATAGATAGATAGATAGATAGATAGATAGATAGATAGATATAGATAGATAGATAGATTTTCTTTTCTTCTTTTATATACAGTATATATATATATATATATATATATATATATATATATATATATATATATATATATATATATATATACATATATATATATATATATATATATATATATATATATATATATATATATATATATATATATATATATATATATATATAAATAAGAAGAAAAGGAAAATCTATCTATCTATCTATCTATCTATCTATCTATCTATCTATCTATCTATCTATCTGTCTATCTATCTATCTATCTATCTATCTATCTATCTATCTATCTATCTATCTATCTATCTATCTATCTGTCCGTCTGTCTGTCTATATATACACATATATATATATATATATATATATATATATATATATATATATATATATATATATATATATATATATATACCAATATCAAATAAATATATTAAAAGTGCTAAAACATTTTAAATGACCATACCCTTTTCGTAGTAATGTAGTCACTAGAGAAATGATAATGTATACTTATTTGCACAATTTTGTCTTGCGTTTTGTCTCGGCCCTTAGCTATCTTAGAAATAGTGACACCAAATTGATGTACTTCTCCATATCTCCACTCTAGTTCAAATGATCAACATGATCTACATCCAGTACAGCAGCCCAATTTACCCCGCTGCATTTACACCACCATTTCTCCTCATAATGAAATCCTCAGGCACTCCTATTATTTCAGTGTCTCTCCATGTCAAGAGACTTCCCTCTCTTTAATTGCTCGAAAGTAAGTTATAGTGTTGTAGCAGCTTACCTGAAGCCAGATTCAGCGATTTAGTGACATCAGGTTCAGGGTTTACTTTTTCTGTTACTGACTGATTTTCTTGTTATTCACCACAAATGTTTTTTTTCAATTAATTTTACAGTTCTCGGAATCCCTCTATTGGTACCCTAATTGTTTTTATGCGTATACAGTGGAGGTCAACCGATTGTCCAGCCAGCTGATAAATCGGACGATTTTTGACATTTTTTAATAAATTAGCATCGGCCAATTGTGCTGCACATTAGGCCGATTATTAGACAGGCACATCTGACACACCAAACCGTGCCTCTACATTTTGCACTTGCATGAGAGAACATAACACTATAGCAGGTGGCAGTAGTCTGTATTCGGCATCCAAACAGGAAAACCGGAAGAGCTAGAACTATGAATATATAAAGCAAGCAGTGATGATTACGAATGGATTTATGTAGTTTTTTTCAATCTTGTCTTCTAAGTTGCAAAAATAAAAAGAAGTGTTCAGTTCTTTCTCAAGTGCTCATTCGCTAAGCTAATTAGCCAACCGAAGTTCATGTTTTTCTTGCTAACATATAGATTTAGCTGAAAAACAGCTCACGACTAGAGACAACGGTGTAAAAAAACTAAAGCCAGCCAACACTCAAAACCTCGTGGACATCGTGGACGGCCGACTGTCATCTTGGTGTGTCCTGGGCTTTAAGTTCTTATTATTCATTCTTAATCTAGCCTTACATATTTCATTGGTTAAATATGAGAATAACATCTAGAGAGAGAATGAGAATAACATTTTAAAATGTACTGTTACAGTTTAGGCTACAGGTAGGCACAGGTAGGCAAAACCTGCTAACAAGTGCACTAAATGAAGAGTCTTGTGTTGTTCAATAAATGTTTAATTTTAACAATTTAATGCATCACATCTTATTAATTAAGTAGTATTAAGTATTACATTTTTTAAACAAATCATAAAAAAAAAATCAGCATCATATTTCTAAATCTAAATCTAAAGATTTCTAAATAATGCATCGGACAAAGAAAAACACATATGGGTCGACTTCTAACATACAGTGTATAAGAGCATACTATATCACTCATTCTACAATATATCATGCCTGCATGTGCCAATGTTTCTGGGCTCATATTTCCTGTTTAGTCTCAAAGAAATTAGAATCAATCACTAGGAAGATGGAGCAGGGCACCTTGACTAGAAGGTGTGTGTGTCCTATTATTGTTTCGTTTATCTACTGACGGCTTCTTCATCTCCTGACAACGGAGAAATGTCAACTGGAGTCTCCTCAGCTTGATTGCCTATGTTCGCAAGCACGAATGGAGCTGTCTTTGACAGCGTTCTGAAATTTGGAATGAAACAATGCCATGTCTTGGCAAAATGTGAGGGTGTTGCTTGAAATCATTTGCATAGTAATTAATTGCATGTTGTCAAAAAATGAAGCAGGCATGTTGGAAAACAATCAAAATAAATTAGTCAAATAAAGACAAAACTATCAGCCAACTGAGACGTTTATGCCTAAATCCCCAACCTACAAAAAAAAAAGTCTGTTGATTTGCCTTCCAAGTCGTAGAACAAATGCTTAAAAGGTACTCAATTAATTTGCCTAGTGTGAGTTTGCAATGCAACAGTTTTGTCATTTAATTTTGTTCTAAAACAATCTGCAGTTTCAAATAAGCTTGAAATGAATTGTGTTTTAGACTTTCATTTATTATTATTACTTATCTACACTGGCGATCAAAATTAGAGAACAATGTATAAACAATTAAAACAATTCTAAAATAATGTCATCTTCACTGCTCAACAGTTGAAGGAGTTTTTGTCCTGTCTATACCATGCTACCCCTTTTCCACAAAATAACTAAGGCATTTCCAAAAAAACATTATTTTGCAGAAAACACACTGATCAAAATTAGAGAACAACAATGACTGTAGCATGGAAAAAGATTACAACAAAATTTTCTGAAGGTTACAACAGTCAGCAATTAGTAGGAAGTGTACAGGCCTCTGCTCTGAGTGACTTCAGCACATCTGCGGCCACAGGACAGCATTAGTCTCTCACACTGCTCTGGTGTGATTTTGGTCCACTCTTCTTTCAGTCTCCTCCACAGTTTGGTGACTGTAGTGGGTTTCTTGGCCATAACTTTGTCACCAAGAATTTTTCAGAGGTTCTCTATTGGGTTGAGATCAGGACTCTGGGCAGGCCATATCATTATTTCAATGTTTTCAGTTAAAAGGAACTGCTTTACCCGCAGTGTTCATGCATTGTCCTGCATGAACCCTGTGGGCTGATTCGGTGATGAACGCATGGAAGGAACCATATGTTGTTGAAGAAGATTCTGATAAACATTTGATTTCACTCTGCCATGTAGCTGTATAAGAGGCCCAACTCCTGCTGCAGAAAACATGCCCCAAACCATGACACTTCCTCTTCCACTTTTCACTGACTTCTTTACACACTTTGGGTTCAGTCTTTCTCCAGGTTTGTCGCCGAACATAATGTTTCCCATCAGACCCAAATTAATTAAACTTGCTTTCATCACTGAAGTGAACTTTGGACCAGTTCTCCTCTGTCCACACAACATGCTCCTCAGCAAAGCTTAGTCTAGCCTTTTGATTCTTTCTGCTAATGAGAGGTTTGGTCACTGCAGAGTGGGCTTTCAGTCCAAATGCCCTTAAACGTCGACACACTGTATGACGAGACGGATCTTTACCCTGTTCAGCGCTAAACTGGTGAGCAATTCCAGCTGCAGTGTGGAAACGATTGGCCATTGAGATCCTCCGCAGTATCCTGTCCTCTCTTGTATTTGTCTTCCGTGGACGACCAGCCTTCTTGGCGGACTTGAATAAATTTGTGATGTTTTAAAGATTCAATATTCTTGAAATCACAGATTTGGAACGACCAACTTGTCTTGCTATGGCTGATAGGGTCATCCCTTTGCCTTCATCTGGACCTGCTGCCGGAGGCTTTCAGTCACTTTACAACGGCCCACCATCTTGCAGAGTCAGTGTAACTGGAAGTTAGATAATCAAGGAAATTAGCACCAGGTACCAGATTAACACTAATAACTGGGAGGTATCTGAAAGTGTTCTCTAATTTTGATCAGTGTGTTTTCTGCAAAATAATGTTTTTTTTTTAAATGCCTTAGATAATTTGTGGAAAAGGTGTTCTGGTAGCATGGTATAGACAGGACAAAAACTCCTTCAACTGTTGAGCAGTGAAGATGACATTATTTCAGAATTGTTCAATTGTTTATAAATTGTTCTCTAATTTTGATCGCCAGTGTAAATACCATCTAACCTGTTTTGATGCAGTCACAACTTCTTTCTTCCTTCACATTGTAATGTCTCCTCCCATGACTCAACAATCAGTGATACCTATGTTAGTCTATAGTTTAGCATAGAAAGCCCCAGCCTATATTTAATGTATTTTTATGCCTTATGGACCCTGCACTCAAGAAGAAAAAAAAAGAAATGGAGGTCCTAGCCACTCTCCACCTGACTCTTATTCCACTTAACTCTGGTTATTCAACTCACAAGCCCATAGGAACACATGTACACATTCATTCAAATGTTTAAATCATTCATTCAAATCAGCCAATCCTACAGTCATGCATATACAAGTAAAGGGCATCAGTTAATGCTAACATCAAACATCAGAACTGGGGAAAATGTGATCTTGTTGATCAGCATCCAGATGGGTGATTTAAGCCTTTCAGAAGCTTAGGGTGCTTAGAGTTTTAATAGAATGATTTGGAGAAACAAAAAACATCCATTAAACAATTTTACAGATGGAATTGCCTTGTTGGTGAGAGGTCAGAGGCAGCCTAGTTTGAAGCTGACAAGAGGACAGCAGTAACTCAAACAACCACTCTGGGCAGAAAAGTATCTTGAATGCATTTCAAATCTTGAAGATGGCCTACACCACCTGCATCTCTTGTCACCTTGCATAACTGCTGCTGACTGTATGTTTAGGTTTTTGTTTTCATTTTGTGTAAACTGTGCAAACTACTGTGCATAAAATCCAAAATCAGCGATTTCTGAACCAGACAGTCTGACACCAACAACCATGCTACATTTAAACTGTAAATAGCCGTGTCATTTTGTGTGTGTGTGTGTGTGTGTGTGTGTGTGTGTGTGTGTGTGTGTGTATGTGTGTGTGTGTGTGTGTGTGTGTGTGTGTGTGTGTGTGTGTGTGTTACACTCTACTTACTGTACAATCACATTACAATCTGTATGTATATTATAATCTTATACACGTATACACTTAAAGGTACTGACCTTTATACCTGACCTGAACTGAATACCTTTATAAATGACAATGTGAATATTGCAAATAATGTTTATACAGCATATATCTAATAACATTACATTTTAGGCAATATATTTTTTTTTTTACATTTATTTTTTTCTGTGTGTCCTCCTGGGGACATTGGCAGAATGTAGGCTGTTGTTTAAAGTTTGGAAATTGCAGGCCTTGCTGTTTAAGGACCACAAACTGAGATTGCAATGCGATATGCATGTGGTGAGCTGCAATGCATGGAAATTACAAAAGTAGAAAAAAATGGCCTGGCTCATCTGCTGTGGATAATCTATTTCTACCAATCATAAAGCTTTATGAATTGAGACTCAGTTGATTTGGCATGACCTGAAGCTCATTAAAACTGACATTGACTCTGTGTGTGTGTGTGAGTGGGCGCACGTGTGATATGGCTGGGTGTGTGTGTTTGCGTGTGTGTGATCTGGCTCTTCACAGTCTTTGCTCTGGGCTCTTCTTGCTGTGAATTTGATTAAAAAGGGACTGAACCGCTGAACTAGAGTAGTAAGGAATAAAGTCAGCCAAATTCTACCAACATAATGCTAATATAAATCCCTTCTTGCTCCTCTTGAATTCCCCCAGGCTTGTAGTACTTAGCAATGTTGCAGCGAAAGCGTCTGGTCGAAATAGTTCTGTGGTTCTTATGCTAAGAGGGACATCACAACTACTGTGGTATCATACTACTGGCCTTTGTTCACATCCTCACTACAGTTTTTCACACATCTGATGTGCAATTAGACTCAGGGACCCCCTGCTAGTGTGACAGTTAATGGAGAGTCCACTAAATCAGGAGAAAAAGGCCCTCACTTCCTATAAAGAGGCCACTTAGATCAGTTTCACCTACAGATTACATTTGGGTCACATGCTCCCTGTACTGGGCTTTTGGGTTATTTCCTATTGCCCAACAGAAAACCTTGTGCCACCAAGCACCATGGGAAATTTATTCTGCAAAGAACGTGGCTTTGCTGAATGCTTCTTGAATGCTGAATTACACTCTTAAGCAAAAGTGAAAGACAAAACGACACCTTTGCTGCTACTTCTCTTTCTATCCATCATGTTGCATGTTGTGCTTCTTGAATATCTTTCATTCCGGAAATCTAATTTCCCCCCATGGTTAGTTGAACATCTTGCTTCTCATCTATCACAAGAAATCACACTGACAGCTGTCCATATTTTCTGTGATGAGTGTTCCAGTTCTGCACAGGTGCAACTATTACTTTAAATTCCTCACTCATTCAGCTTGGTTAGTCCTGGATTTAAAATTTCATTATCTGCATTTCTTTGTTCCATCTCTCTGAATTCTACTCTGGTGTTGCGTATATAAAAAAGGGGCTTAAAGAGATTTAGAATAATGTTGGGGGGGGCTTCTATTCAGTTGTATAGCACTTTTAACAACACAAAATGTCACAAAGCAGTTTTTACAGTAAAACGAATGTATCCCTAGAGGCCAGTAGCAGGGGAAAAAAATCCTGAGATGGCAAGAATTCTTGAAAGGAGCCAGACTCAAAAGGGAACCCATCATTTCCTGGGATTATAAATCATTACAATATATACTTGTAGAAGAGTAAATGCATGGGATGAGCACAGAACAGTATTAATGATTACAACAGCAGGTTTCAACTCAAAGTTTGCAGTTTCCAAGTGAGGGTTAAGACTTTCAACCAAATCTATAACTGATCTAAAAGAAAAGACAGCAGTTGTTCTCAATGTTGTTTTTATAGTTTATCGTAAAAATACAAAATTGAACAAAAAATGTGTTCACAAATGCAGCAGTATGCCTTTTAGTTTTTCACTAGCATGCCACATTTGCTTTGTTATGTCTTTTGTCTTCAATAGGTTTCTGAGAAAGACAGAGAGGCTAGATAGATAGATAGATAGATAGATAGATAGATAGATAGATAGATAGATAGATAGATAGATAGATAGATAGATAGATAGATAGATAGATAGATAGATAGATAGATAGATAGATAGATAGATAGATAGAGAAAAGAAAATGTCTTTATGCACATAAGATTGAGGGGAGATCAGTACTCCAGCAGTTCTCTCTAGAGGCCTGATCATTGATTAATTAGAATAACTACAATTATCAATATCTGTCCCCACAAATCAGGACTTCCCTGGGTTCCTCTAATTCTCACAATTAAGTGTTATTAGGTGAATTATAAAATGATGCTTTTTACATTTAAATGGCTTCTGTGGCTCTCAGTTTGAAAGGAGAGCTGTCATTATGCACCCGCTGTTGTTTGTTCTGAGCAGCTGTACGTCTTTATTGACTGAAGTATGTAAATTCATACATGCCAAGCCAGCTTTTTGTCTCAAGATGGCCAAGGTTAATGCATTTTTAACCTAGCATTGTACATGTTTCATTGGAAAGTTTAATATTTATGCTTAAATCTGGACAGCAAAGTAATAAAGTCCAGCTTATTCCATTTTTAATCAATTTAAATTCCCATTCTTTTTTTAAGACAGCTAAAACTAGTGAGAGTGAGTAAAAGGCGAACTGTAAAATCTTCAGAATTATTAATAAAACTTCTAGATTTAAATGCTGATTTCTTCAGGGCATTTCATGTTAGGCACAGAGCCCAGATCGCTCTGCGGGAATATGATGTCACTTGGTGTCTTTTTCCCCAAATAAATATATTTAATTGTAAATGATGAGGATGATGACATTTGGAGCTGCCTGTCTTTCTGGCTGTGAGGAGCCACAGAGCCAGTTCCAGTACTGTGCCTGGAATCTCTGCCAAAATTGTGATGGCCGCCTCATTTATTAAACGTGACGGAGATAAATTTCACAGCAGAGAGTCTGGTGTCCTGGCGAGAAGAGCTGACAGCATCAGTGACATTAAATTATTTCATGAAATAATTAGGCTTGTGTGTAGGTAAAGATGCCAAGCTCTTGGCCAGCTGCAGATAGGGTACAAACACTCCTTTGAACCAAAAGTTTGACTTTATTCAGAATATTCATAAACATATAATATATAATACATAAGATATATAGTAAATAATATATATTTTGGGTGTAATTGTACACAAAATTCATGGTTTGATACAATTTCGGTACAATTAGCAGAATAAAATGCAAAACATAAAATTGCTTGTTGTTTTTATTAATGCAGTTTATTATTATTAACATTTGTGATCATCAACATTTAAACATTTAAAAAAATTATAATTTTAAATAAAATGCCTACTTAGTTCAATAATATATAAAATAATATTTTATAATATTTTATAAATAATAGATAATAATAAGAAGAAGGATAATAATTATTTTTTAAAATAGAAAACCTGAAAACCTGTTTCTGACATGTGGGAGCCTAAATGTAAACAGAGACACTGCCAGGGCCTGGTGGATATCATGTGGGAAATGTGCTCTACCTGAGGCTTAACCTGATTTTGCTGGTCAGGGTATAAATGTGTGACAGGTTGGTGGGCAAAAACTTGTTTATATCTCTGTTGGATTAAATGATGCATTTCTCCTCTAGCATAAATCATCTTTTGCTATTAAGATATTGTAATGAGCCAGGACATTCAGGGCCACTGTACATTTGTCCCTGAATACATGCCAAAAGGTATTCAGAATTAAATATTTATTTATTTATATATTGCTTGCTACATGTAATTTTAATTACTTGCGCTTAAATCACTTCGTCAATAACTGCGTTATACAGTGTATTGTTTATACTGTATCGCAAGGTGAAAGGTCCTGTTGTGCTAAGCACAGAAAGGTGGTACTATAAAGTTCTAACAAATAAAGCTTTAAACGTAGAGACTAAATTAAAATAAACAGACATTGTGAAAGGATAGTGCTGGCAGATTGGCAGGATGAATGTGCGGTGAAGAGCCTGCGGTGAAAGGGTAATTGGAATAAATGAAAGATTTGCATTAAGAAAAGGCAAAGGTGCCGCTTGCCTGCCTAATCGCTTTTTTCTTTAACAAAGAGCCTCCTTCCCTATTGAGATTAAATTAAGCTGTTAAGTAGGTTGCTGTGTGTCATTGGCGCGCTAACGTCCTTCGCCCACAAGCTGAGTTCCATGTTTGGTGCACTTTCTACAAGCATTCAACAAATTCTACAGACCAAAGGGTACAGAAAGCTACAGTAATGTGGGGATTATATGTGGTTTTAAAACTTGTGATTCAGCACTAATGCAACTGTAATAAACAGGTTGATGTCGAAGCAGTATACAGTGTTCACAATAAATAAAACCTAACCATGCAGTGAAATACTTTTAGGACTATTCAACATGAATAGAAATAGGATATAAACATAAATGTAAAAATAAATTCTATATAAAATGTGTATATGTATATATGCATATTATATATATATATATATATATATATATATATATATATATATATATATATATATATATATATATATATATATATATTTTTTTTTTTTTTATCCCCCTTTTTATACTTAGATATACCTTATACCTTTATACTTTTAATACTTTATATTTTTATTTATTTAAAAAATAAAATAGAAGAACAGCACAGTGTCACATATATATCACTTAAATAAATTTGTGCAAAGGAAGGAAAAGTAAGTATATTACTCACCATGTCAGCCATATTATCAGCAATAAATATATGTTAGAAATCAGATTTTATGCTAAGTATGCAAAAAATTAAAAGTATATCTCAGAGGGTATAAAATCACAGAAACAACTGACAAACATGATGCAAACATGTAATTGCATGTTAGTAATGAATTATGTGGCAGTTTAGTTCATTATGTTGGCAACACTGTTCAATAAATCATATACAACTATGCAAAAATAAATGATTAATTCTCTATTAACATCCATGTCATCTACTGTACCTATGAATGAATGCTGGGTAATAACTAAATAATTAATTCTAATCATCTGATAGTTCATTATGAACTACAAAATAATTACAAAGATGGTAGCTGTTTATGCAATTTATAATATAATGCTTTCGTAAGTATTTAAATTTTGACATACTTTTCATCCCTTCTAAGAAAGAATAAAAAATATTAATTATATTGGGACAATGACTTAATGAGAATGATTGCTCTCACCTCCAAAAGAGCCAGACCCTGTAACTAAATTGTTCCAAGGTGTAAACTGTATATGTGTGTGTGTGTGTGTGTGTGTGTGTGTGTGTGTGTGTGTGTGTGTGTGTGTTAAATAGTGATGGACTGGTGTCACATTCAGGGTCTAGACCAGTGTTCCCAGGAGAGGCTCTAGGACTATGACTGTGACCTTGCCTGGAAAAAAATGTTTACAGAAGATAAATGAATGAAAAATCCAAAATAATGTAGACCACAAGGGTGGTTCCCTTAAAAAAAAAAAAGAAATAAAGCATTAGCAAATCTGTCACCTTGTGATGTGACCCCAAGTGGGTTGCCTATGAAATGTGTCCACTACATTACACATACTTTTTTGCGTTATCGACCTATCAAGGAGGTAAAAACACATATTTAAAGTCACATAATATAGCATTTTAGCCAGACTTTTGTTAGGTTGAGGTGATACAATAATGTATAGACCGTTGGTGGTAAACTCAAACACTTGCATTAAAGTGCAAAACAAGTGACAGAAAATGCAGTGCAAAAATAGGCAGCAGTGACATCTGGTCAGTCCCATAGAAGAGGAAGAGTGAATGCCTTAAATATATTAAAAAAACACAGCACAGAGAATTTACGAATAGTCTACAGGCAAATGCTATTATCAACAATGCTCCTGGGAACTTTGATGTGTTATCAATTACATCTTTAAGCTTGAGGCCCACTTCTGCAGAGAGGGTGTGGTAGCCTATCAATCTGGATTAAAGTGTAAAACTTTTCATATGCTCCATACTTTATTTAAGAGTGCCTTAAAAAAATTAAAGCTTGATCATTCACCCAATGCATGTTGGACAGATGCCTAAACAATCTTTCCAAGTGATTGGGTTATTCCCAAGTATACCAACTTAAATAAATGTACTTATGTAGAGATGCAGAAAGTAAAGAACAGGCATAATTTTAACCTGAAAAAAAAGTTATTTTGACTCTGTTTATTGAAAAAGCATAAATCAAGTTTTTCCCTCTACAATCTGTAACATTAGAAATCAGCACCTACTGAGCACAGTGTCCACACTGTGCTGTAACCAGGCCTTAGCTATATGCAGAAGAGCAGGTATTAGTAGGAACAGGAAATAAAATTTCAACACAAACCAAGACTGATTTCCAAATGTAAAGTTCTAACAGAAGAAAGTGAAGCTACAAACAAGCTAAAAACAATATAATCATACATGTATCTGGCAAATCCACATGAAGGTTGTCTAGCTAGTTTGGATTTGTAGTTTATAAACAGGGCAAAGAAAGTACCAAGATGAGTCCCTGCGTCACTGTCCATGAACCCTTAGGATGACTTTGAACGAGTGAAGGACTGCCAAGCCATCTGGGTCACTCATGTTGACTAGAATGGCCCACATTTGGTCATGATCATGAGGTGACTATTGCTTTTACATTGGAAATGCACCCTAGTTCTGATGAAACTAAAAAATTGCAGGCCAGATGTACTTATGCAAATATTGTAAATACTCATCTCTTTACACTATGTCCAATAGTTCAATAGTTCGTACACACAGCATGTACCCTCTGTACTGAATCTTTCCCACCCTGTGCAGATTTATGCTTTACATTCAAAGCACCAATGGAGCCAAACTAATATTCCTAACAAACCATACAAATTTGTCATTTACTGTTGACTTTAGTCATGGCTTTATGGCTTTGGTCATTCCTCCAGTTTGGCTTTAAGTTTATGTGTCACAGTAAGGGAATGTTCCTACTGATTGAATGAAACACATAAAGCTAAACTGTACCCTATGGGTCCTAAAGAGGAAAACAATAGAACCTCCATTTCCACCTTACAATGGTGCCATAGCTGGAGGGGAGACTTGTACTCCTGATTACACAGCACAGCTCCACTTAACCCCACTAGAGACCCCCTGCTTTCTAGGAGATAGGCTTCTGGCAGGGGAGCCTCTTTGATTCCAAACACCACATATGAGCTCCTGTTGGTCCCTGAGGGCTTCTCTGCATGTCCAGTCCCACTGTGCAACACATATGCCCCTCAAAAGCCTGAATTATAGTAACAGTCTGCTGATATGAACGCTGTCCTCTAGCTTGCGCTTGTTTCATTTCACACATACATGGTTTAACCTTGAAGTACTTTTGTTTCTGCAGGTTTGGTCTGCTGATTTGGTCACTTTTTGAACTTGGCATTGACATTGACAACTTTTCTTTTGTCTTTTTGTTTGCATGAACAACTGCTCAGAAAGGTCACTGATGGTTGATTTAGTAGAGAGATGAAAGGTGAACTTACATCTGTACATTCAGGGCCAAAAATAAATGTATTCAAACCATTCTTTTGCCAACTTGTCAAGCTGCCTTTCACAGACTTCCCATTCGAGTTTCATCTAGAGCCTAAATCCTGCATTTTAAAAGCAATCAGCCAGCAGGTGGTTTGTTTCACTTGGCCACCTGCTAAAGGTCAAGCATGCCCGATTTTAGCCTGAAATAAGCATCCAGGGGAGGGGAGGTTCAATACCTTCTCTTGCTAAATCTTCTTTTAGTTTTATTCAGACAGCATTAAAATTACATTAGGATCTGGAATAATTCAGTAATTTACAGATGCTTCTCTGTGATTTAATTTTTGTCCAGAATTGTTATTCCCATGTTTATCACCCTTCTATTTTGAGTAATTTACAGACCAATTTACCTATTGTCTTTGACCAACTCTGGTGTCATCTGGTAAGATGATCATCCATTCAATTTTGATAGACACATCAGTGATTTTGCAGATAGTAGAGATGCATGCTCTTGTAGTTTTTATTTATAATGCTACTTGATGCATTTATTCCCAAATGGCAAAGGTTTTAACCTTGAAATGTACAGCTGAGCTTTTGCTGATTATATGTGCTTCACTTTTATTTTAAAAAAGTGCACTCAGAACATAATTGCCAATGTTTGAAGGAACTTGAAAGCAGTTTACGTTGCTAGTGCTCCTCTGTACATTAATACTCTATCAATATTGAATTCTTTCTCCTCTTGACAAGACTAAATGTCAAGTGCTGTAATTGCAGTGTATTTATTTCTGCTCAAGAAAATCTGCACACAAGTAATAATATAGCTTATGCAAATGAAGAAAAAGCTAATTTAATGTATATCGAAATATTTGAGTCTTTCAGTAGAATAAAACAGAATCTTTGAATGCAATCTTCTCTCTCATGGTCAGGTAGTTCTTAGACCTTCATACTTGAAAATGTCAACGATTTCACCATGTAAAGGGCTTTCCCTAGATATTGAGGGAAGGATGTAGACAGATGCAGAAGGTGTGCAGTGAGATTTGGATCCTCCGTTAATCCCAGACAGTGTGTATTACTTACTGGGGCATAGGAGGATGGAGATAGAAAGAGGACTCTATGAATCACAGACTACAAAATACTGTCAATGTCACTGCCATCATCCCTATGTGGCCTCCAAACTAACTAGGTTACCTTGGATCACTGACTCTACATTCTTCTCTTCTTTCTTTGCTCTCCTTTTCTTGCACATCTTCACCAAGGTGTCTAATAAATGCAGACACTTCACCCATCATGGATCCCTCCATCGAGCCCCTTAGCAATGTGCTCAGACACTTAGGGTACAGAAAGTTCATCTTATCTTTTACGTTCCATTGTCATTATTTTTATCTGCCTCAAATTAGAGTTGAGTAACATTTCACAATAGGCTTTTGTCTATGAATATAGATTGAGCCGAGACCAAGAAATGGTCCTTAGGGGGTCTTTGCGCAAATAGGATATGAAAGCTCTTGTTATCGGTGCCGCAATGTTTTCTCAGATAAGAAGCTAGACTGCTGCAGGGCGGATGTAAAAGGTTGGTGAGTGCGCTATACTATATAGACTTAATGTGTGGTATAAGTGTGTTATTCATCAAAGCTCAGTGACATGTTCAAATTAACAGAGATATTGTGACAAATATGGCTTTAAGAAATGGGCAGGTATTTAGTGTGTGTGTGTGTGTGTGTGTGTGTGTGTGTGTGTGTGTGTGTGTGTGTGTGTGTGTGGATGGGTGTCTACATTATGGCACATTAACTTCTAAAAATATCCTTTAAAATATCCCTAAACTGAATCAGTCATAACGGTAAATTTTCATCCTGGTTTTCTTCCTGGTCTCTGTGACTCTTCTGTAATTGCCTTGTCAGTATTTGCGATTCTCTATAAACTACCAGCTGGTAGATGGCTTTCTCTATGCCCTGCCCTGGAAACAGATGTCTGAGTCAGTGGCCTCCATTAGGCTTGCTAGCACATGGGGATAACTCATTCCACCAGACCACCCTCCGGACACCAAGTCCTCACATCTGTTAGGAGAGACAGAGTAAGACAGACAAAGAGAACTAGAGTAAGAAGGACAGGGGAAGTTGGGAAAATATAATGGTCTGGCATGTTGCTACTTCACTCCTTACTTACTTTGACATTTCCTCTGCAGTCATCATTAAATCTCATTTTAATCGTCACGTCCACACAAAGTGTAGCAAATCTTGTTTTTTTCCAGAGTATTTGTTTTTGCTTTTACTGTACTTGGATTCATTATTTTATTGAAAGCTTTTTACAGTGGAGCATTCACAAGAGTGGTGAGGATAATCTGTGAAAGATTTATTAAAGATTTATTTGTATGATACCACTCAAATAGAGTAAAGATGCCAATGTCAAAAACATAAATCTGTTAATCAGTAAAATAATGCGACTTTGCCATCACTGTCAAACTGGCTAATCCTGCATGTTATAAAGAACATACAATAACAATATCTATTATGTTCATTGAGTCTATTTGCTATCCAGATACTGTCCAGGATGCCCTACTGGCTGTTTTCCAAGACGTTCGTGTTTGAAGCATGCTAATAAATGCACAACAGACCTCAGTGCAGATGTTCAGACAGTACTGTGGGACTGGGAGCATCACCTTGGCTCCTCACCTCAATCTCTAACAGTCTGCTCTGTCTACTAGAGGGGTCAAGCCTCAATCAACTGTGCTCTTTACTCTAAGATGTGTCTCCATTTAATCCAATGCCCGATTCCTTCATTGAGACTGTGATTGGCTAAGGGGGTGGTTCCGGCTGTCATCTGAAGGCACAGATTGTGGCAGATTGAGGTGGCGTCATGCTACCTTGCCCCGCTGAGGTTGGCGTGCATGTCACAGACGCCGAGCCTGGCAGCCTAATCTGGCCCCGAAGACAATGTGCCTCTCTGAGAATGCTAATGAGAGAGGAACACCTGTTAGCCACAGACAGCCCCCACAGGGAGCCCTGGGACAGACAGAAAGAGAGAGAAAGTGTGCTAGCCCTCTCTAGACTCTGGGCCTCCATTTGTTCTCCACTCATTTGTTTTGTGCTGACACATTAAGATGATTGCAGCTCTGTGGGCTTAGAGGAGCAGTAGGCATGTTCGTTGTTTGTCTGTAAAAAAAAAAGTGTTTCACTCATGGGACACAGATTGTGTTTCTCATTCTGTTGTGTTGTGTCTGTCAGAAAACTATTTCTCATTTCTGCTGGTGATGTCATTACTTCATGTAACTGCAGAAGCAGTCAAATCCTTTGACATACCTGTATTCAGTTTAGATTTATGTAGAATGCATACAAGGTGTCCTATCCTCACATTTCATTGTGGATATCTAGGTAGCCTCTGGTTACATGAAGGGGGGCACGCATTTCTTTATAGATGTGACAGGTAATAAAAAACGACTTTAAATTTAGCTCTTAAATTTAGCCATTGAAGAATTACTTTATTTTTTAATAAAGCAAATCCAGCATCCAATTGCTCTCTTCTTAACTAGGTACATTTTGTCCTATGAAATGCTAAATAAATCACACAGCAGTCATATTAAAACTTTTGTAGTTGTCACTTTAAGTGTGCACATCTGCCACTGTTTATTTATTTATTTTTACCTGAGTGAATGTGCTATGAAGATTGTGGTGGTGATATCATCTGTCTGCATGATGGAACTGATGGAACTGCAATTGCCCTCTTTCTGGTTGCGCTATGTCCCCTCTCTCAGTATAATCTGACCAACATGACAGATGCAGATGATAAGTTAAGTATCTTTATCTTTTTCAATTTACCTCAATCGAGAAAACATCACAAGGTGGGATTGGTATTCGCTTGATTTCTGGATTACATAGGTGTACACTTGATTTTCAAAATGTTCCACTTATGTAAAGCCAACTATTGTTCTGATATGCAGTTCGCACAACCAAAGTTATCTTCTTATTGAACAATTTGCAGATGCAGTGACTCCTTTCTCTAAGTCTTAGATGAACTGTTCATGCAATGGGGTGTCATTTTTCATTCCTCTGATATCTGCTTTTTCCTTTTCCTCAGTTCCCTCAATAGTACATTACAGTACAAATGAGGCAATTAATGGCAGTTGAGGCTCTCCTGTCCCTAGACATAGACCAGGGAGAGTTTGGGAAGAAGCTGTCAGTTAGTAAGGTGCTGTGACGGGACATCACGGATCGACCAATTATCTCACTCTGATCCGTCTATTTGTCTACTTCACTTGAAATCCAATGTAGGCTGCAGTCATTATACAAGAAATACTCCTCTTATATAAAATATGAAGGATTGCAGAGCATTACTCTAGTTGAACTGTTTCAGGGAGGCCAGTCGTGACTCTGAGAACATTTAAATGTTTAAAACGAGTTTGAAAGATGCTGCCAGAAATTGTGCTGGTTATTTTTTCCATGATGTTGTTTGTCAGTTCCTGAAGTGACAGGAAGCCTTATGCCCTTAGAGAATATGTTAATAAGAAAAAACCCACTCTCACTTCTCTTGTCTCTGATTTACCTTCTCATATTGCATTAATTTCCAGTTCCTATGAATTAAAAAAAAAGTCTGAAAGTTGAAATGGTAAGATTTATTTATTACTTTCCACCTCAAATGTGTTTATTAAACAGACGAGTGCAATTAGCCTGTAGTGTGCATTTGTGTGACGTGTGGTGTAATCAGGACCCAGCTGTTGACAGATGTCTTCTCGAGGATAGTGCAATGCTGAGATTGATGATTCACTGACAGCTACTGCTCTTCATTCAGTTTGGCACGAAGGCAGACCTAGTTGCCAGTCTCAGTCTGGCTCGCATTAAGAATGTACTACCTTCCCTTTTATCAAAGAGCCACTGTCAATAGAATTTTTTAAAAGTTGCTTATATTTCTTAAAATTTATTAACATTGATTATATTAAGTGTGCAGCTTTGGACCTGATTCCTTGTTTATTAATTTTTTTCTATTATGTCCCACACATTAGATCACACCCTGACACTGACTATAATGTGTAGTGTTAAATTTATTGCAGCTAGAGACTTATTTATTATGAAAATGAAATCCATGCACCCCACATTACAGATTTATTATATGGAATATATATAATTCTGAGGTATAGATCTTTGTGTAAAATATATTTAATTCAAAAAACTATTAAATAATACTCAATAATATAAAAAATGTGATTTTTGCTACTGCAACAAAATATAGATAAAATAAATCTTCAGTGTCATTTTCACAACCATTCCCTTAAACATTGAAGGAAGAAAAAACATTGTCTGCATATTAACTTCAGTAAAGTTGGATGACTGGAGAAAATGCATAGTCACTGAAAATAATTGGTGAGGTTGTGAATAGAAACTGGTAAAAGGTTTGATGAAAAAGTTTGCTTCACTGTTTATTTCTTTGTCTGCAAATACTCACATCTAAGACATATTTCTTTCCTTCAAACTGGCAAGCTGGTTGCAATTTTGTTGTGCCACATGACCAGGCAATCATCGTGGCAATATCTCTGTATATCAAAACAGGCCTATATCAGGATTTGGCTGTTTTCAGAATAATTTTAGTTTTGCAAACATTTATGTATGCGTTTATATCGCCCATGCCTTTTCAACAAACATTGAAAGCCTCTTAATCTTACTGACAATATGAGCCAACCTTTTCCCATATGATCAATTTGTCAGAGTGCCAGTAAAGGGAGGGCACCTTGGGGCTGACTGCTGGTCATTTCTCTGTCTCTGACAGACTTCTCACCGGACCGGAGAGAAACAAATGTGTTCCACTCAGCTAGCACCTTTCCACAACCCTGTCAGCACTGCTCATTAGTCAAACACTGCTTCCCAGAAAAAATGACACGGATCGCTTCTGCCATGTCTGTGGTCAAAACCTCGCTTTCAGTGCTGGCTAGGTTTGGCAGCGCTCTCATACAGACTGTTCTCTGTAGATTATGCAGGATTTTGTGAAATGGCAAAAAGAGAATCAAGATTCATGCTGAGAACTTAAGTCTCTTAGAGTTTTATATGTGTGTATAAGGTATAGTTATCTGTAATGGTATATCAATTTATGTAAATTAGGAAAGAAATTATTTTATCTCTTGGCCTAGCTCGCAAATATTAGAAGAGATAAATGTATGGAAAGATTTTCATAGATTATTTTTTTTTTGCTTAACAGGTGTACTTTGTGGTACATGTGAGTTCACAGTTAATACATTTTTTCTAAACAGGTCATAGCAGTAAAGGCACACGCATGATGTTTAATTCTAATTCAACACATAAATGTATTATACTCCTTGCAAACACGTTCTGTAAAATACCTAATCTATTTTTAAAAAGTGTCTCTTTAAAATCCAAGCCAAATCACAGCTCTCTCTTTTTTTTTTTTTTTTTTACTTTTTTAGATGAATCAAAAGCCAATATTTGAATACGGCTCTATGCAGAACAAATGTTAATATGCTAGAGAGAACACAGACATTGGTTTGCTGCAAGCTCTTTAATCTGGTGAGATGTGTGCTTCTCCTAAGCATTCTCATTATCTAAAAAATATAAAGTGCCAAGTACTTGCAGGCTTTGCACATCTTGACCCAATATGCATTTGTGCTTTGATGTGATGCTGGCATGAGTATATTGGTTGAAGATAGCATTAAATGCTGAGTACAGCTTAAATATTGGTATGTATAGTATACCTACAGGCTGTGATTTAATATGGGCATGGCTACATACTTGTTTTGCACCATAACTTTTTGCCATATATATTTTCTGCTATAATAATTTCTAGACACAGCCAGAAAATGACTCTTCCTGCACAACTCACAAATCAGCTTTTCACTGTGCGTTTTGGTTATTTTAAGTTATTTCTGTATTCAACATTTCAAGCTTTACAGAATTAATTGGCAAACAGAACTAATGGTAATTATACAAGCCTGTATAACGATATGCTTGAAAACTATTTAATTTAGTAAAAATTATTTATCCAGTAAATGTTCTTTTCTATACAGTTTAGATTAATTAAACTCTTATGCTTGCCAAGACCTACTGAAACTGTCAGGCAAACTATTTCAAATTAATATAATGATTTATCATTGAAATGACATTTATTTCAATTTCCAAAAAATGTGAAAGATATCTTTGAGCTTGAATTAAAAGTTGTCTATTTATAAAAATTTCAATAAAATGTAATTTGTATTCAAGTTTAAATAATGACATTTATATAAAATAAATAAATAAATAATATATACAGTATATATTTATATATATATATATAGCAGATATACCCTCAAGGGCAATACTCTTGATTTTAATAATTGAATAATAATTGCTTTGTTTTATGTGTGCTTACACTTTCTGCAATTATTATGGCCAAAATCTTGAAATAATTAGGTTGTGGGGCTCAGTCTTCCTACTAAAACAGAAAGGAGAAAAAGAAAAATACAAGTTATATTGGTCTTAATTGAGTATCTATCATCCAAAGACACCACACTCCACCTCGTAATGAGTACTTAGTGTTTCAAGTCAGGAATTATTTGGGTGTCTGAACAGGCTCAGATTCGCATTGCCAAGAGTGTCACAGTGCTGTAGACCAAGTGCTGTTTTGTTAATAGCAGTGAATCAGTGAGGCAGCACCAAGCCTTTAACTGCTTATCAAGGCCACTGTCAGTGCCAGCATGGCAGCTGCTGAACACTAATGCACAGGCTTCTTGCGAAACATGGACGGGTCACATGGCGATCCTGGCACCAACTGCGTAACTAAGCGCATGTAGAACGGTACATCGGAGCCACAGTGAGGCGTCGCTACTCCAGCTATTAATACAAAATATTTCTAATGTCAGCTAATTAAAACTGAGTTATTTGTCAAAAATTCGGCTCAGACCTATTCATGGGGGTTTCTCTGGTAAATACTCTGGGCACAAGAAATCAAGTGTTCCACTGGGTTTTTCTGTCTGAGGCATGAGATGTGGGGTTTCTGTGGGCGTTGCTGTTGATTCAGCACTGTCTCAGTCTGAGCATTGCTTTCTACCTTGGTGTAATGAGAGCACAGGAGACGGACAGAACGGAAAACAATAGTAAGATAAAACCGGAGCTATAAATCCAGCCAATTTATTTGGTTTCTCTGAAAAAAAAAAAATCAAGAAGAAGGTACTGCATGTGAACTGTTAGAGAAAACATTTGAGTATGTAGCTTACAGAAAGACAAATGTGGAGAAGTGTATAGCTTGGGGGTTTCATATGTGAAGTGTGTATACTCTTTGACAAACTGTTTTTTTTTTTTTTAAAAGGAATAATTTCAATCCAAAAATATGATTTGAATAGCAAGTTTGCACCATGCAGGTAATGCTTAAGTTATCATGCTTTACTACAACCATAAGGTGTCACGAATTTGTGCTTTACATATATCCTTCGTTCTCTCATTCACACATACACAAATGTGCACAATATACACAGCACCAGCACTTCTTAACCAGAGGAATGAGCAAATGTACATTATGCCTCCCAAAAGCGCTGACACACCAGACTAATTGGAGCTGGCTTTGTGCTTTACTGATTTCCATCATTGAAATGCAAAACTGACTCCCAGAGATAACCTCAGCCAAGGTGGCAATGGACCGAGTAACAGTGGCCAAGGTTAGGCCTTCAGCTAGTGCTAATGATTATCTCAAGTTAAAGATATAAAAAGAAGTTTGAGAGAAAAAGATAAGCCGAAAATAAATTGATGCTTTTTTTCTTATTAAATCTGTGCATGAATCTTTTATTAATGTAAATGACTTGCAGGCACAATTAACACTGATTTGGATAATCATGTGTGTGTTTATGATAAATTCCATTAAAGAATATTTAAAATGCATCGGGTTTTAATACAACACAATGCATTCTCTTTACATTAAGGTAGACTCGTGATTTTAAGTAACATCCAGCTTTGTGCTTTGCTCGAGTCTGTCTGACTTTGTAGGTAGAGGCTCAGTGGACTTGTCATTTGATTAAATTTCTGTTGACCTAAGCACACGACACAACACCTACCAATACATGACCAGATTGAGGCTGTCATATTTATTGTATAATCTGATGAATGGGAGTGCTGTGACACAATGCAGCTCAAATCCAATCTTCCTCAGCAAGCTTTAGCTCTGGGTCTAAAGGGAACCAGGTGGGAAACTTTATAAACAAGAGTAGCTGAATAGTGCTATCAGTGCTGGATCTAAAAACTGGAAATGTATAGTAGTCAAAGTAAACAAAGGTGAATATGAATACATTTTCTTAAACATGCTCGAAATGGAAAAAAAACTTTTTTATGTTGATCCTTGTGACGATGTATCACGTAATGCTTTCTCTGTTCCTCTGAGCTACTGTATGCATAGATTGCCCAGATGCAGTTTTGTCATTAGAAGTGATGTGTTAAGCACAATTTGACTTTAATAAAAATAGATTCAGCTGAGTCGAGCAAATAAGGGAAAATAATGAACACAGGTATGAACGGGTTGTAACACATTGAGCATTTTGTGGTCTCCGGTGTTAGTTATGGATTAGCCAACTGGAACACTGCTCTATGGCTTTCAAATTCACCATATTCTCTTCCTTTTAATCCAATCTCTTGCTCTTGTTCACTGATTGTGTCCCTTTCACCGAATGCCCCATGACATGCAGGCCTGTGGGCTTTGAAATATCTATACTTCAACAAATGGCTCCACTATGAATGCTGCAGGGGCATTTAATATCGCACTAAGTACAAAGAGATCAAAGAGATGTGAAAAAATGAAGAAAAAGGATGTTCTCCTTTAAATACCCATGCCATAGAGCCAGAAAAGTCCATAATGTATTACTGAGATCATTAATTTTTTTCCAAAAAATATCTCCTTGGGTGAGACTTATTCTCATGCAGTGCTCTTGAGAGTCTCTCTCTCTCTCTCTCTCTCTCTCTCTCTCTCTTTCTCTCACTCTGCTAGTTCTAGTGCCTAGGGTGACATAGCTTTCATATTTCAGCTCTCCTGGGAGTGCACAGCTATGAGCTATAGACATATATGTAAATTTATCTCCACTCTGGTGCCATGATGGAGTCACTTATTGATGCCAGAGTAGCTTTTTCTTTCCCATTTTTCCTTTTAGGATACTTTTCTTTACGGCATTCCTTGTCTCGAGTTGCTGAAATCTAACCTTTAGATGTCACCTTTAGATGCTTTCAGACTGAGAATGTTTTTAGCTGTTCTATATGCAGTGTCACTAATAACACTATAAAAAGATGCAGGAACGCATTTGCCAGAGGTCTTCTTTCTTGTCTGAGTATTAATATTTTTGATATTTTTGCTCCAATATTTCTACATCATCCACCACAACATATTTTGACTACCTCGAGTCTGGATTTGATATGTTCAACCCATTTACGTGTCATTAAATAGTTCGGTGTATTCAACTTCTCTTGTCTTGTCCACGACTCTACTTTCCCACTTTCTCAGTAATTAGCAATTACTGACCCATTTAATCTGTGGTTTTGATATTAGCAGAAGAAATTTCCCTTGCCGATTGTCATTCTAATAGACTTTAATGACAAGGTCTTTGAAGAATTGATCAAACTACCACGCCTTTGATGGGTATTTTTTCTTTGGTAGAGGAAGCACAGCTCAAGGAATAAAAAATATATCATCTCCTTTTCTACCTTGTTACTTTCCTTTGTTATTTCTCTGCAACAAGCTTGATTTTACATTTTTGACTGTAGTCAGTAAAGTCCCTATGTGACTATCTAACACTCTGAATAAATCCTTTACTAAAGCAAAGGCACTACAGTTACAACACTTTTTGGTTTAAATCGCTTGTGTGTCTTTTAAACAGTAGCAATAAACGTCCCATGGAACCAGCACAATACCTTAAATCTAGCAACTTCAAAGAATGCTTACCTCACCTACTTGGCGAAAACACATTGTCATATATTCCTGAATGTCTTGCTAGGCACTGTATGCCTGGCAAGTAGGCAGTATTTTAGTTACCTAGAATGTGTATACACTACATTTGAGGTCAAAGCTCTGTGCAGAAAGTTCTTCCACCCTAAACTTGGAAAGCCATGTCTTTATGAATCTTGCTTTGTGCTCACTGGCTTGGTCAAGCTTAAACATGTTCAGACTCTTTAATTACAGTAAGGACAAAATCTTAACGTTATGGCCTACAAATGCATTCCAATTTGGTTCTTCAATGTTTGTTGCAAAGGTTTGGGGAGAAGCCTATAAATCCCCAGACTTTTGGTTTATGCAGTGTATATGCCAGTATATCTGCTATTATGACATATAACAAATGACTTTTTATGACTGTGAAATCAATAGTTTTAATGACCCTTATAATGATCCTCTTCACTAGTTGTGTCAAGCCTCATGAGAATATTCCAAAATGAAGGCTTTAATTTGCTATTATAAAACATGTTTTTGGGTGTGTATTAACTAGTGAGATAATCAGAAGATCCTAAATTATCAAATAGAGTACAGTGACTTAAAAGGGAGACCCTCCTTTTAAGATGTACCAAGTCAAGAGACGCTAAGCTTGTTTGATCAATAATGCAAACCTGAAGAAGACATGGCTCTCTGCTGCAGTTTTATGAATGTCCTTCAGGTGGCATTGAAGATGAAAAGCAGGGGTTGGAAAGCATGTATGCTTTCATGTGTAAAAGACTGTCCTAAGTAAAATATTCTTTGTAGTTCAAGTGTGTGTGTGTGTGTGTGTGTGTGTGTGTGTGTGTGTGTGTGTGTGTGTGTGTGTGTGTGTTTTAAAAGCCTAAACTTTTCTTTTCCAAATGGCTCTTGACATCTCTGTGTGTATGTGTGCACAGTTGCTAATTGATATCCACCATTGGGCCATGTGAGTGTGTTGTCTACCTGAATATCTCTGTATTTACCGACAGGAGGTTGTCTATCATTCGGTGACAAGCTCAATACTTTCCCTAATCCCAATAGACAAAGCTGAATCCTACTTCACACCTATTTTAATAATAAGCCCTGGCTCCAGACTCACCCTCTCTCACCCTATAGTATAAGGTGAAAATATGGTGTGCTGAGAGAGCTAAATCCAGGCAGCCAAAATTTTATTGGAGAAATTGTTGCCAACTAATTATAGGCCACTTTGTTAGTGTGTGAAAACTTATCTCACACAGTTGCTGTGTTTGCTAGAATCTCTTGCCAAGACATAATGTTGGACATGTGAGTAGGAGAGAGAGAAAGAACAAGTCTAGACATAGATGCATGCAGAGAGATAGAAATAGAGAGAGGGATATAAGGACAGACAGACATAACAAATAGAAAAAATAAGAAAGAGACAAAAAAAAAAAAAAAAAACTAGACAAACTCCGACAGAGGGCCAGAGATATTAAGCTGTTTGCACCAGTTTTTAGACACTACGAGGCCACATTAGTGCGAAAAATTTGTGTGTTGCATACAAAACTGGTGTACCAGCTTAAATGTGCAGTTAATCATGTGCATAACCAAGGCAACATGCAAAGTGCGTCTCTACACCTCATCGATATGCATTCAAGGGATGATTGCTCAAATAAAGTAGAAAACCAACACAAAAAAAGAGTGAAAAAAACAGCAAGAGCACCTGATTACACATTACAGTTGATGAACTTAACTTTGGGCAATTAGCAGCATCCATTTTTTGCATGTGATTCTGTTCACCCTTCAAACACCAGGTGTAAATTAATGCTATATGTGCGGGTAGAATGTGTAAAACCATTTTCTAAGCAACATGTTTTAATACACCGTGTCAAACCTTGGTCATAACACGTAAGTCTTTGACAATCCATTTTCTTACCCCTAGCAAAGAAAGTCAAGAACTTAAACATGTATTAATATTGCTGATTTGTGGGAGCAAACAAAACAAAAGGCAAACAAAAGGAACCAAATACTGTTTAATTTAACAATTTTATATAAAGCTTCTTCTATACATCGCAGTCTTTTTATTAGTGTACTGGGAATCTAGAACATAAAACAATACCTCTACACTGTTTACTTGTTCGTTTAATTGGATCTTCTTTTATTAATTGTCACTTTGTTACTAAACATTTGTCCTTGTCTTTGTCCTTTTGATCATTTTCAACCATTCCACAACACAATGACAGTCTCAGGCACTGTTTGCATTATGAGCTGTATCAAGTCATGTTTTGTATCTCACTTCCTCACCTTATGTGCATCTTGACCCAGAGAGGGAAAAAGGTGAGAGACAAAAGGTGATAGATACAAGACAGATGTGGTGAAACAGACAGTGGAGAAGCTTAGAGTGAGCACACTGGGAGCAGTAATGAGTTTGGAGCACAGGTGTCCTAAGGCAGCGAGTGCAGCTGAAATAGCAGCAGGAGAAATCAGTCCTCTTCAATTACATGCATATGACCAAACTTCCTGTATTGCTCTTTATTTGAGACTGACATTTGTCCATGACATGCAAAGCAGATAGACAGAACTGCAAACTTATATATTTAAAAAAGGAACATTTATACAATGTTTATAATATAGTGTCATTGTTCAATACAATGTTGGCTGACTTTTCTTACCAACGGTATTAAAAATCTGCTTTGTAATAGTCTAAGATAATGGATTACTTCAAGCTTTTTGATGTATGATGGAATCGTTCATATCACTCTTGTGTTTGTGTTACTCCTGAAGTTCATAAAAAGAGACCCTTTTATGTTTAATTCTCTGTTTAAATGTCTGAAAATTGCAAAATGTTGTTTCATTTTTTCTTTTGTTTAATTTATGTTGTTTTTTTTAGGAGCCTTGTAAATGTGACTTAAAACTACTTTACTGCCATGACAAACTAACTATTGTATGCAGTCCGCTCCAAGATTATAGCAAGGCCAATTCTTTTTGTTTTTGGTATAAAATTAAGATTTTGTTTTGTGATTGTGAAAGAATGGTTTTATGATCAAAAGATGACTATGAGATGATAAATCATAATTTAAGCTTTCATTTTCTGATTTAAAAATCTCTATGTGTTAACTTAGAAAATAGCACATTTGGTGGCAGAGTACCCATGCTTTGAACAGATAGTCTTGAAGATAATTATAGTGAGTAACACTTAATTTTTGGTTGCATTTGCATTTCTTGCAATAGCTGCATCAATCTGGCAACCTACAAACATCAACAAACTGCTGCATTCTTAATTTTGTATGCTTTTCCAGGCATGTATAAAATATAGCAACAAAAAAACCAACAATGAAGAACAGCATTTGCCTTTATGCCCCAGTATTTTTAGAGTTTACTGTAAGTTGGAAAAAAAGATGAGACTATTAACTGAGTAGTATGTATTTTAAGAACATTGTTGGACAAGCTTCAGAATTGTGGTCATGTCTGTCCATAGATATGATGATAGGAGTGTGTGACATTTTGTCTCAATAGATCCTCAATAACCTCTACCTGTAATCATAACTGTGAAGTGCCACTCTATTTGTTCACCTCTCACCTCACCTCACCTCATCTCATCTCTCTCTCTCTCTCTCTCTCTCTCTCTCTCTCTCTCTCTCGCTCTCTCTCTTTCTCTCACTCATTCTCTACCGCAGTAGAGTGACTTGTAGCATTTGCCTCTCAGATGCTGTATTAGCAGGGTTTATCAGTGCTTGATAGCATTATTTCCCAATTTATCCGGACACATTCTCTACTAAACTACACAACGCATTTAAGGCATGAGAGGTATTTGGTATAACTATAGTTTTGGGGGATTTCAAGAAAAGCATATTATTTATTTATTTATTTATTTATTTATTTATTTATTTATTTATTTATTTATTATATGTTTATGTATTTATGCTTTATTTTGTATTTGGCAATGATTAAATTTTTTTTAAAGTTATTTATTTTATAATTGTTGGACAGGCAGGTGGGCGGGCGGACGGGCGGACGGACGGACGGACGGACGGACAGACAGACAGACAGACAGACAGGTCACTTTATTTATTACAGACAAAATTCACTATCAATAACATTATCAGTTCCTCCTAAAGTCATCTGTGAATTTTTTCATAAAAAATATTACTGTTGCATTACACGTCTGCGAGTTTAATACACTGCGTTGTAGTGTTTCCCGGTTGATGGCATCTATTTTTCACACATTCTCTGATTTTAGAAATCATTTTAGAATTTATTTGAACTAGAAGATTGGAACCCTCACAACTTAAATTAAAAAACACTAATTGGAAATTAAATGGTAACTTGTGGTATGTTTTTTACTCTCACTGTGGGGTCTGTTCTAGCCTTTCAGCCAAAAGCAGGAAAACAGCTGCATAGAGTATCCATGGAGACACATCGTTTATGCCTTCTCTCTTTGGTTATCATTTGCCAGGACTTGCCTTGCCATGACCGTTGGCTCCCTACCGAGACCCCATCATGCTCCAAGTTAGCATTTCCCACCCTTCTCCCCACTCTTCCCAGGGTTCCAGCTCACACTTAATAATTCATGTCCCTTCTTGCTGAACAGACTGCTGCCCCACTGAGCGATCACATGTCCTCCACTCCCCACTTTCCTTAGACCCTCAGCAAATCTATTCCCACCCCAGCTGTGTGCCCTAGGCCTGTGTTCTCCTTACATGAAGGACCCCAAACCCCAAAACCAAAAATCAGGCTGAGCCTGTACACTATGGCTCCTTCTTCCACCTTGATATCACAAAAAAAGCCAAATTAAAAACCAAATTGATCATGTCAAATTTATCCTTTTGTTGCATCTTAATGAGAGGTCATTAAACAGACACCAAAGGAGGGCCAATTTCCCATGGATTACCCTAATCTGATTCCTTAAGAGTGTGGGATGTGGGAACATAATTTAAATTTTCTCTCCCCTATCCCTGTTTTCAATCTCATCTGATTTAACCATGCTTGAGAGATTCAGCCTGCTAGCATTCATTGACTTGGGATAAAAAATAAATAATACAAAAAAAATAACAGTTTCAAATTCTATGGATTACATTCAGTGAAATTGAATGTGAAGCTCATTTCTTGGAGCGCTACTAGCTGATGTCCCACATGGCTTGATGTGCACAATTTCTGTCATGTTGATGCCTCTTACTTGCGCTCATGGGCTAAAATCAAACTCTTACATTCAGGTTAGGGGAGAGGCTCCTATTCTGAGCGAGAGCTTTGAGGGATCAAGAACACAAATTCTTTTGAAATCCACCATTTTAGATTGTTTTCATTGTGTTTTATTTTTATCCTTATAAAATGCATTTCCAGTCAATGAGTTGTTCTAATTATAATTATAGCATTTCAGTTTTAGCTGGATAATACTTATAATTTATAGGCTTATGAGTTAATTAAGCATAGGAACCACACTTACAAATGTTCCATTAATGTTTCATTTGTTAGGGTGATATCTGCTACCAGATGGTATAATGCAAGCTAGCATGTGTGACACAAAATAAAGGGGTAAGGTATTGCAGGCTACAATTGATTGAACCTTCAATTAACAAAGGATATGATGCCTTATATTTTAATAGTGTACTAATTGCTGCCTCTTTGCTCAAATCAGAGATGCAAGATGGCATTGTCTAAAACACTTCCTTGTTTGTCTTCGAACTGCCTGGTCATTAAACGTTTTCACTGTACTCACATCATTCCAGTTGCACTGTGATTGCCCTGACTTGTCAATTCTTTCCGGCTCTTCGCCTACAATGATGGTGTAATTAGGTAACTTAACGGAGATTCTGTACATTTTTATACAGCCGACTTAATCCTTTGAAATAATGCCATGTATAAAATCACTTGATCCCTTTTTTTTTTCGTTCATAACTTATTATTATTATATATTTTTAGTTGTGCATGTCATACATTTTTAACCTAGCCTTTGATGCATTTGATGAATGATGCATTGCCTCTGCAAGATCAAAGAAGCTCTTTGCTCTTAATATAAGCTGCCCTTAATGCAAGGCATCTCTTCAGATTGCTTCTCACTGAAACACTCAGAAATCCATTTGGCTTGCAGCTATTTGTTTCCTAGCCCCTTTTCATTCTTCTCTCTCTCTCTCTCTCTCTCTCTCTCTCTCTCTCTCTCTCTCTCTCTCTCTCCCTCTTTTCCAGGAACATTTAGTACATTTACACTCTCAGTGGAAAAAGAAAATAATGAGCACCCTTATACTTGACAGACAAGATCCTCTCTCAAAAGGACTATATTTAACATTTTACATATGTAAATTTCTGCTCAGGTGTTGGAGAAAAAAATATTATGGAAGATGATTTTAACAGCTTTGCTCTCTGTTTCATTTAAAATGCAATAAATGTGCCTAAATGTAATTGTACATGAACAATTCCGGCTCGTGTGTGACAAAGGTGTAGATGTGTATCATTTTGTGTCTTAATTCTAAAATTATCCATTGTATCTGTTAGACAAGTGCATTCATTCTTTTCATAAAATAAAATATATTTTAACAGGTTAAGTACAATAACTAGATGTGCTATGTGAACATTGCATGCACTGTTGATTCTTCAGGTGCTATTCCAGGAACAATTCTTGTATGGGGATTTTTTTTTTTTTTTACAATGTCATAACAAGTGATTCATGTATTTTCACAAGTTTACTATGTGCAGTAATAAAAAAGTGATTGCCTGGCTTTATACCTTTATTGGACTTCAATTTGTTTGGATGAGGACAAAGCATTTAATGTTCTCACACAGATTCATAAAGATGGTTTATTGGCAGATTGTGATATATTGTGTCTACCTTACTTATGAGATCAGCAATATTGTAAATCACTCATAATTCACTGTTTGTTTACAGCTTGCAGGTTTATGTTTGTCAGTTCTTTTATTGATGCATGTTATATTTCATACTTTTTCAAGTTTCACTAAGTTAAATTATGTTTCAAATCACAACCTTAAAGTTTGCCATATTCAGGATGCCACTGACATTATAAGCCCTCACTACAGAGTCTCTTCCCAAGACTTTTAGCCTTCTAATGCCATAGTCCTCTTCCATATGGAGGGCAGCTGAGCTGGCCATGTTTTTCAGCAGTGTGACTTTTACCCTGTCTCTTCTCCCTGTGTCCCTTCAGCAGTATGAACCAGAACCTCCCCCTCTCAGCAGGCCCAGCTGTGCCCTGAAAAATGCCCTGGGGGCATGGGCCAAAATGTGCTATCCTCCTAATTACAGCAGAATGGCGTGTGTCTAGCACAGTGTTGCCGTCTGACGCAGCTCTTCTCTGTCCTGCTGGCATGTGTGAAGAGTTCATCAGCTGTCCTCTAGGCCTTGTCCACATTCTTGTTTGCCAGCTTAAATTGTCAGTGTGGTCTAGTTTTGTCAGAGTTCAGGAAGTTGTTTGGCATACAGCAAAACAACAGAAAGTGTGTAGAAACTGTGTCTGTAATTATGCATACAATCGCCTGCTAGTGTCCAACAGTCATTTTTCTTTCTTTTTGCTAGATTTATCAGTGCATATAAGTGCACAGGTTGTGAAAATGTCATTATATACCGCTAAAAAACAGCCTTGAAGTTCACTAAATTTCTTTAAAAATCAATTGATTCACATTAATCATTCATTTGTTCAAGCAGAAACTATCCATCTATAAAAGATTCCGCCACAGTAGGATTTAAGAGATAAGAATTTAAAAATGGGCTTAAGCTGGAACACAAACAGTGAATTCCTAAACATTGTCCATAACAAGAGCTAAAAGCAAGGGCACTAGTGAAACTAATAACGTTAATATATAAGACTTATTCAAGCCCAAGGGTAATATATTATTAACTATATATATTATAATATAATAACTCTAATGTTGTTGCACTGGGTCAGTGAGTTTGGTCATGGATGATTATGGCAGAACTGAAAACTAAGAAGCAAGATACAAAATGCTTGTGTGTTTACCTTCATGTCGGCTTTAAAAAAGTTTCAAATGTTGCCCTCTCTGGTAGAACAATGCTATTGCAAACAACTTTAAAGAACATTTTGAAACATGGGCTGCATTGTGACCTTGGTCACCATGCTGATTAATCTTATAGCTGTGAGTGTCCATCCCCATTCAATGATAATTCAAGGTTGTGTAATAAACAGGATATTGTGCAGGATAAAGTATTATGCCTTCACAGTAAGGACACCACATTGTCCACTGAAAATAGTTTGTGGTTTGGTATCTGGCTTGCAGTTCAAAACATATGAATATCCTGCTGTAGTTACTATAGAGTTTGTATTTATTCTACTATTTAGTTACTAATAGAATAGAGCCTTTATGTAGCCTAGATGACATTTGATGTCATAAAGTGCCATGGGAGCTACTGTCAATTTATTAAACTGCGTTAAAATGTCTTTATTAGGTTTCTTTAGCTATTTTTGAGATGCTGACCTGCTCAGTCTACTTTTTCTCACTCTGCTTTTGTAAAAGTTTTGATGCTTCAGAATTTTGCATTCTTTTCTCCATTTGTGCAGATACAGTATAATTGACTTGTACCACAGACTGTTAACTGTTAAAATCTCATAACGATTGTTGCTGGCCTTCTTTTTGCTGCCAGAGGAACTCGATTGCTTTGTTTACACCAGTGAGCAGCTGCTCATACTGTGGAACTCGGTATCCTTAGGCAAGCAACTACAAATTGGTGAGGAACTTAGGAGCCATACACGTACTGTAGGACTGGAGTAGAACATAGGAACAAAATGTTAATCTGGCATCACCTTTTTTTCATTCTGGACAATGTAAAATCTGTTGGAAACAAAATGAAAAAGTTAACAGCTATGACTGTGGAGCCAGTAGAAATACCGTCAGTGGAGTGTGATGAGCTTTACAGAGACCTAACCATGATAGATGCTAATATTATCATTGTGCTTCTTCATTTAATAAGTGGAGATCGTAACAACAGAGATAACAAGTGAGAAGAAAAAAGGAAAGCTACTGGCAATGTTTGTAAACAACAGATGGTGCAATCCTGTCATGTCACTTTAAAGGAACAACTGGGCACTCTAGACATTGAGATACTAGATACTACCTTAAGGCCATGCCTGCCCATGTTCTCACAACAGTAGTATACGCCTTGCCATCTGCCAGAATGGTCTGCATGTATCACATCACTCACAGTGTGACTGATTGTATACAACCTTACCACCCACTAATGCTTGTCATCTCAGGGTTTTAATCATGTCAACCTTTCCTGCACTCTACCTACATTCAATCTGGTTTTCACTATTACTCCCCTATCAGACAAAACAGAAGTGTAAACATATTAATTGCCAATACTGCACCTCTACTCCACTTTCATATTTGGAAACTTTTAACCATAACATTTTAATGGCTGTCTATATTTGTGCCAGGGGGCACAAAGGAGCTCAGAAGAAGTGCTCTTCTGAGGCTTTGGATTTATTGAGGGACTGTGTAGGTGCCTGTTTAGGTATTATAACCTTTATTAGTCATGTGCATGTATATCAGTGTGGAATAAATGTGTTTTGTTTTAAGTTTAACTCACTGTTACATGTCTTGTTTATTACCTTTTTTGGTTTATTGAGGTTTCTGTATTTCTATTTAATGATTTACTATGATGCATATGTAAGGGAATAAGCCCCCCCCCCAGATTAAATTAATAAATTAAATTAAACTCAATGTACTGTTCGTGTTGAAATTTCTTTCTTTTGGGTTTTGTAATGGTTCTGGGTTTTTTTCTATGTTGTCTTTATTGTACATGTTTATGTCTGTGTCTTTAAAAAAACGGAGCTCTTTAGACAGGTGTTGTTAGAGAGCACGCGCGAGAACGCGGGATGCTGAAGTGCGGTTTTTCACCTGATCCACGTTGAGTGCGAGATGTTGTTTTGCTAAATTGAAAAGAGTTTGAAATAAAACGAACCATATACCTTCATCCCAACACACATGTGGACCTTGTGTGTAACAAAATTGGCGAGCCAGCCAGGAGATTTCTTATACGAGCACAAAAGAACGCGAAAAAAGGAGATGGATCTTCGGCAGCTGCAAGAGCAGCTCGGCACGGATTTATCGCACCTGACGTAGGATCAGCTTAAAGAATTGGCTGAATTTGCAAAAGTGCCCGTGGATAAGGTAAGGAAAAAGAGATTAGAGTGCCCAGTCTACGAGGTGCGTCCTGAAACAGGACAAGGGCGAGTTAGGGTCCTTCATCGTAACATGCTTCCTTGTGAATTTCTGCCAGCAGAAGATGCCAAAGTCATTCAGAAAAAGGCAGTAAAATGGAAAAACAGCAAACATGACACTAAGCAGCAGGCTATAGAAAGTAGTTCTAAGGATGAAGGTGACTGGATAGGATTTCAAGGAACTTTTAGTGCTGGTCAGTTTCACAAACAGCTCCGTCCTGATGCTAAAGAGTTCTACCCAAGAACAACAAATGAACCTGCAGAAAAGGACAGCTCATCTGCTGAATCAGCCGAGCATCATGTGGAAGGGATGAAAGAGGGAGAAGAGGAAGGAATAAGTGTATCGGAAGAAGAACAGTCCTCAGAGTCAGAGGAAGTGGAGAGATTTGAGAGGGAACCAGAACTGGCAAGGACTGAATCAAAGGAAGACATCTATGAGCTAGATGGAGATGGGGTCCAGAGGCCAGAACCTACATTGCCACAGAAGTCATATCCTTCTAGAAAAAGAAAGCAAAAGCAGACGTTCACTTACCACATACTAGGTCAACCTACACTGGAATAGTATAAATCACAAGCATTACATGAATACACATTTTCAGGAAGGGATACATGTAGAGGGAAAAAAAAACTAACATTCATTTGACTTATTTTTATGTTATATGATGAATACCATTTTTTTTAAGTTACAGATGCAATTTATCTGTTAGAAAATAAATTGTTGAATTTTCCGTTGACCCCGTTTAAACAGATATGACGATGGCATACCGGTAAGAGTATGGCAATTGGAAGTGTTGTGCAGGAGAAAGACTTGGAAGAAGTGCCATAAGAGACTAAATTGCATTGAAAAGTGTCTAATACCGGTGATTAATATAGTAGGGTTGTTTGAGTTGATGGTATAATTGACCAGCAGAAGGATTTTGTATATGTTTCAAAAATAGACAATGTAGCTGATTTCATGGTGCACAATGATGTGAGTTACAAACGCATTACAAGAACACAGGAGGTACTTGTAAATGTGATTTTGGGTAAGCCCATATTGTATTCTTGCGTATATGTAACTGACTCCTGTGGCTCAACCTACACATCTCAGACATCGGGATTAAACAGGGGATGTCGGGATGACATCATTTTTTGGAGGGGAGAATGTAAGGGAATAAGCCCCCCCCCCCAGATTAAATTAATGTTTTGTTTTATTTTGGACCTCGTGTGTAACACATACGTATGCAGATGGTCATTCCTTGATCACATCTGGATTCTTTGTGACTTAGTTGGCTCCCATTGATTACGGCCAGTGTTTGACCCCTGCCTCTTGACCTTATTTGTTCCTTGCATTTTTTAAGCTTTTATTGAGTTTGCATATAGTAGCTATATAGTAGTATTAGTTGTATAACTGTATCAAATAAATACTCACATGACAGTTTTTTCTTTTGGGGGAAACTTAAGTTCCTTTTTTGACAGGTTAGTTATTCTGTTTAGTATTTTGTATTTGTTTTTGGCCTAAAAAAATAAAAACAAATCTAAAATGCAAGCATTACTTTATAAATTGAATTTTTACTTGTGAGTTGCAGTGTGATAAACTCACTAACTGTCTTACTGACTATATTTTTCTTTAATGCTCACAAACACAATCTGAGTCACTAGGGACCTGAAAGCTCTTCTAAATCAGAATACGTGGGTCTTTGGAGATGTTGCTAAGAATAAAGTGAAACGAGTGCAAAAGGAGATGAAGGAAGAAAATGGAGAATAATCTACAGAGAAGCAAGGTGAGAGAGGTGCAGAATGGGAGTTAAGGTAAATCATAGGATACAAATTGCCTTGAGACCATCATGAGCAGAAAAATATATGGAGGGCAAACAAGTTGAATTATTGACAATGGGCTATCAACTCATGATGGCCCATCAACTCACCCATTAACTCACCCATCTCCCAGGGAACCTCCAGATGACCCTGGCCATGATGATGATCCACAGCTCCTTTAGAACCTCATGCGTTATATATTTATACTAACAAAATATCAGGACTGTATTTTTCTGTAAATAAACTTTATACATGATACAATATTGTGTCATGATACAGCATTGTGCAGCTGTGTAACCTTAAACACAAAGAAATGTACTTGCTTTTTTACTAGCTGCTCAATACAAGTTCTTGATTATAGAGGATTTTTTTTTACTTATTAAAGACACTGGTCAGAGAAACGGAAAGAGTGAATATATTTAAACTGCAATTTTTACAGTTTATTTTAAATTTATTTTTTTATAAATGCCGTTTTAAGGTTATTAACAATACTGTTAAAAATTCAATGAGTGCATGTGCCATTTTAGAAAATGTAAAGTTCTTTATGTGAAAGAAAATTTCAGTTTTTCACACCATTGCTTACAATTTATTGTTAAGCATTTTATTCTCTGCACTTCAGGTTTACTTTGAACACTATTACTCTAAATTACAGCTATTTAGACACTTAGTTATATGCAGTCAAAACTCTTCACACAATTAGCACAACCACATTCTATGCAGACTGAACTGTGTTTAACTTCCCATTGCTGTGGCATTAAATGCACTGAATAACCTGAAAAAAACATTGTTTTTTTTTTTTTTTTCACTCAGAAATATTTGAACATGTAATCCCCATGTCTTCTCACACCTATTGTACTGACTCTAAGCAACAGCACTTGCTGTAAAGGATATGAGACTGTTTAGAAAAGAAAAGAAAAATTGCCTAGTCTTTTTTCAGTCTTCATCCATCTAGTTTGGGTGAGTCTGTGCCCATGATAGCCTCAGATTTGTGTTCTTGGCTGATAGAAGTGGACCTTGATATGTCTTCTGCTGTTGTAGCCCATTGGCCTCAAGGTCTGATGTTTGGTGCATGCTTAAATGCATTTCTGTTCACCATGGTTATAAATGTGTGATTTTTTGAGTAACTATAAACTTCCTGTCATCTCTAACCAATCTTCTCTTCTGAGCCAGCAAAGGTGTTTCAGCCTGCAGACCCTCCAGACACAGTAGGTTTCTTGTTTTTCACACCATTCTATGTAGAGACTGTTGTGTGAGAAAATCCAAGGAGATCAGCTGTTTATTATATACCCAAATCTGCCCATCTGCCACAAACAACCATGCCAAAGTTGATGTCAACGAGATCATACTTTTCCACTTTCTGACTTTTGATGTGAATCATAACTGACACACTTGACCAGTATCTGTGTAATTGTATTCACTCTGCTGATGCCACATGATTGGCTGATTGGATAACTGTATTAATGTAATATGCAGGTGTGCAGGTGTGAGTATATGCTAAGAGAATGTTGCATCTTTTTCTTTTGGCTCAGTTTGCACTTTGCAGGTCAATTAGCAGCTGACAACTGTGAGCTTACACCTGGAACCCATAATGCTCACCAAGTTTGTCTCCAGTGCATTCAGAGTTAATTCACAATCAAATCACTCCTCTGCAGCAATCTAAGTTCACTTGGATCGTCTCCAGGTTACGTATGTAACCCTGGTTCCCTTAGGGAACAAGACGGTGTGTGAACAACGCTTTGTCCACAATCTGAATCACATATGTAATCTGTCCAATAAAAAGCACAGCATCACCGGCGGGTTGATGTCACGACCAGGAAGCTATAAAAAGTACATAGAGTGAAGCCGGTGCAAGCTTCTGATAGATGAAGGAAGTGGTGCAGGGTTGCCGGTAGTGTGGCAATGGAGATGCAGTGTGGCAGCTCGAGATCCCTTTCATTAACTCGAGCTGCGTCAACAATGCTTTGGGTACGAGAGGCCAATACTGCCAGTCCCTGCCTGGTGTTTAAGGGCACAGCTAGGTTAAAGGACAGAGGGGCCAGGTGTCAGTGGGGTGGACCAGCCTGCAGCATTGCTGATGTCTTGGATTGAAACTTTAGAGCACCAAGCCTTAGAGGCTGCCACACTCTGGGTCAGCTTCTATAACCGAGAAGGAAGCACTGCAGAGGTGCTAGAGGTGTGGCAAAAGACGCATCGTCTCATTCCCTCAGGGAACTAGAATTACATACATAACCTAATGCGAATGCCCTGAAGTCCTTTTTGGAAACTATGAAGTACCGGCTGTAGAACCCGGACTCTGTCAGATGGAGGGACCACCTCGATGGTCACCTTTAGGCAGCCGAGGCCCAAACGGAATCATATAGCCTCTGTCTACAGTACATAGGACCCACAAGGACACATCTGGCAGAGCTTCCCAGGTCACCAGGAGGTTTCTTAAGTGTATCAGTCTCTTGAGACTGACCTCTGGCAGGCCTTAAGCCAGGGCTACGCCCTGGTTCAGCTCTAGGAGCCTCGTAGGAGGCCGCAAGTTCTCCAGGTCCGCTACGATACCGGGCGGAAATCAAGGAGAATGCTTGCTGGAGCTGCCCTTGACTTGAAGCACTGGTTGTGGCAGAGCTGACAGACCCGGTCCCTGGGGGTGCGCCTGGACTAGTTGCATACATGACTACTACCATTGTTTATTAGCCTGCCCTAAAAAGTGATTTGCAATTTGATTTGCCAAAAATGTAATTGTAACATTCAAATTGACCTGGAATGTGCTGTAAGTAAAAATAAACTAATCATTTATAATATATGGATAAAGTACAGGGAAGCAGGGGGCATTTATTTAATGCAAAGTTTTAGCCTGTTTTTGATCAATTTTCATTATTAAGCTAGACAATCTGTGGATTTGCACCATTTGTGTCGACAAGCGTAAACACTTTATAGAAGTAATTTAATTATTTTTGACATAAATCTGCCAGTATTGGCTTTTGCTCCCTATGGCCTGTCTAGTGTTCTAGGAAAACATATTTTCAAGTACTGACTGACAGGAAGTCTATCATAATAATAGGACACCCACTTTTGAGCACTTCACACCAACTGAGCTAAATTGCAGCAAGAGGATTCACAGGTAGCATAATGGCAAAAGAACAGCAGATTTCCTTTTTCATAGCTCTGTGAACATATTTATCGATATGTTTTAGACTGAGAGTTTAAAAAAAATCCTTTTGCCATTTCGATTTTTTTTATTCTAGCATTTTTAAATTGATATTCCATAAGCTAAAGCTCTAGTTGGCATGTGAGCACAAGATAGAAAAACAGAGAAAAGAAAAAGTGAGAGGTGTACATCAGCTCAAGAAGCACTAGGAGAGTAGACAATGGCAGCCAAGAAAATTTTAAAAGGTGCACTTACATTTAATTAAGTGGTCAACTCAGAAACTATTCATTATAACACTTAGTTGATGAGACCCAACTAGGCAACAGTAAAAGCTGTGTTATCATGTATAAAAAACACACACACAAATATACAGTATTACCGTTACATCTCTACTCCAGTGTTTGACTATGACAGGCACTCCTGGGAAAAACAGGGCACAGTGTGCCACATTGGAGCGGAACAAATAAATGCTGTAAAAGTTGAGAGAAATGTAGAGCTGCATTCAGAGAGCATGTGCTTGGCACATCAATCTCATGACAGACAGATTTTCCTAGATTGTAGCTTAAGGGCAATTGTCTGAAAATAAACACAACAGAAATAAAAGGAGAGAAGGTCTCCTTCCTAACTGACATAAGCCAAGTGATGTAAGAAGGAAAAATAGACAGCTTGTCTAAACAAGAACTCAATAAAATACTACCCCAGGCACCTAGTAGGTTGTAAATACCACAATTCACTATAGATGCATCTGCATCATGCCAAATAAGTCTATAGCCACTTAGAATCCACCGCAGGGAATATAACTATCACAGATTTGATTTGGGAAGCCTTAATGGGTATCTCTTCAGGCATTTACAAACGTGTCTGTCCTAAATTGGAGATGATTGATTGAGGGATAAAAACACTTCACTACAGAAGGGGGAAAATATATTCGAATCTAGCCCCAGGGTGTTTGTGCCACTTTGATGATTTAAGGAGACTTTTGGTTGTCAGAGATTATTCAAGAGATAAATGGCATTTTGGGAGGCATGAAAAGACTGGGCAGACATGCAGTGTAATGTGTCTTTTACAATGGATGCCCTATGGATCACTCATTTATTTAAAGAATAGTGACATAGTTATTCAGTAGTATTGTATTAAACAATAAGAATAATACTGGGACATATCAGTTCAGTGCCATAAGTAGCAGTGCCACCTCACAACTGTAGGGTTCTTGACTGCATGGGGTCATCCTTGTTCTCCACCCACCTCCAAAATCATTCCACCAGTAGGTGGATTTCTGATTTTGAATTGCCCCTAGATGTGAGAGACTGTGTAAATGTGGGTAGATTGTGCCCTTCAGTAGACCCACATTCTATCCAGAGTGTATTCCTGCCTAATGTTAAGTGTTTTCTTATTCAGACCATTACCTGTCCAGGATAAAGTGAAAATAGCTAGCCTTCTAGAAATATGGCTGAATTAAGGACTTAAAAGAATTTCAAGAAGCACACTAACAGAAGAATTATGAATTCATTCACAACCACTGAATGCATAAACCTATTATTTCTGTATTGTTTTATTTTTTCAGTATTAAAGTCTTTAAGTTTGTCTATAAAAAAAAAAGAAAAACTTCTTGTAATGAATACATTACATCTGGCTATGTGATTAACCTGACATGATGAAGCTATTTTATATCTGTTAACTTATATTTATTTCCTTCGCTAACAAATGCAGATTTTTCTTTTCTATGATTACACATAAATGTAGCTGAGCTCCTTTTGAACTACACAAGAATATTATCTTAAATCTTACCTTTCTACTGGCATCCGAGCAGAGTGCTATGAGGAACAGTATGCAGGCAGGTTGCGTTCTGGAGGCGGCAAATCTAGTAACCAGATTAGCCGTGCACTTAGAAACCCTACACTGCCTTGCAGGTGGCTGTGCTCATTAGGGATGCAGCCTTACAGGTGGAACTTCGTCTCAGTCGATAGTCAGGACACCTTTATACTTTCTGTGCCTTGGGTAGACAGCTTTTAATGGACAGTGCTTCCCCATGGAATCACAGACCTAGATTTTGACAGCATGGGGAAAAACAGGTCCTCTATATCCTAGTCACATCCATAGCATGAGAAGAGAGGCAATAAAATGTGTTGTTATTTTATTTATTTATTTATTTTCATAATAAAGGATAAGCCCCAATGGCAGAACTGGCAGGAGAACACAATGTTCTGTTTTGCTGATGAGAGTAAATTGTTTCCTATAAAAAGACTTGGAGCACAAGTTAAGACTAAAGTGAGTCAAAAATGAACTTAAGAAACAAAGAAACAAAGAAAGAAACAAAGACTGCATACAGATCAGTCAGATTCTAACACATAAATCAAAGAAGACATGACTTACTTTAAAGACAAATAGAACGTACATGGCTTTTCTCTTCCATTTAGGTAAAATTAATCCCAAAAGACGCAACAGTGTGTGTTAACTTGACCAGTTTTAACTAGTTGTGATTAAGAGAACAAGAACCATAGAACACAACATAAAACAAGAACCACAAGAGAGATCTATGTCCAAGGTCTAACTTTGTCTAATATTTGCTCTGAAAATCAAACTCAATACTAACCATAAAATTCTGCACAGATGTTTTTAAGATAAGAATGGTGGCATAGCTATAAAAGGAGAAAACTAGAAAGATTTGGCTCATACAACTGTCTATAATCTTAGATTTCTTCATAGAAATATATTTCTGTTACATATAACAGGAATATCAGGAATAATCAAGAATAGTAAGCCTTGTTTTTAGTAGCATAAAAGTTAAACAATTACAATTACAGATGTACAACATTTTAATTTTAATAAATACATAATTTGTATATCCTACTATGTTACTAAAAAGTAGGTTAGTGTGAGATTTGAATAAAAAAAAACTGTGAGATAAATCATAGGTGATTATCATTCGCTTACTTTTGCAATGCATAAGTATTATATTCATGTATTTCGATATACCTTAAGCGGTAACGTAGAGGTAAATGTAAAGAGACTGAAAAATACATAAGAATAAACTAAAATGAAATAGCAAATTACAAATTAAGTAATTCAAAGTATTCTGAAATGACATGAATGTATTAATATTAAAACAGAGAAAGTACTTTGAATCAAATGCCAAATCAAAACACATAAATTTTCAAATGCTCCAAAGCTTCTTTTTAAAATGTCAACAGATTGATATGTCAAGGATTTATGTTCCCCCTTAACAAGAACACTGTGAACACAAATACTACAAATGGAAATTAAAATGCTGTAATGCTCAATGGCCAACATGGGTGCCATATCCGGTCAAGGCTGAAAGCACAAACACTTATTCTGTGTTCTGTTTCTATGCCTATTTCTTTTCTCTCTCAGATGAAAGGGTAATTATAGAGACCTGTTTTCTGAAAAGCAGTCTGAAATCCGAGGTTAAGTGCCGGTCAAGGATTCTCAGCTTGTCAAGGCCAGGTGTTGATATTTATGCAAATTCACAGAGGACCTATTCTAATCACAGCTGTAGACATTATGCCTTATCATATCTTCTTTTCTAATCAAGGGGCCTGAGGAGTTCATTTTCTCTTACCTCTGGGCTGTCGCAAACATTCTCAGTCAGGTGCTTGAGTCAAACTGCATTGCTACACCTTATCAGACCTCTGTGGAGGCAGTGCTAACAAACTACTTGAACTTAGTTTGATCCCTGCCTCACAATTGTTATTAAATCCTTAGGAAATTGTCATTCCTAAGTAGTTAAGTGCTCTAACCTACCGTGCAGTTTATGAGGCAAGCAAGACACATACACATAAGATTTATTTGTTGACTGGTTTATCCAGCCTATATTAGAAATTTGACTTCTGATTGGTATTTACTAACGCATGTAGAGGCAATGTTACCCCTCTTTATTTTTTGCCATTTCTTACCCATATTCACATGCATCTATAGCAAAAGCTCAAAAAGGCCATTGTGAAACTTCTCAAACAGATTTTCTCATGGTTCTACTCTAGGTTCTTCAGATAACCTCCAAGGCTACTTTTTTTGTACATATTTAAACTTTATGGTGGACAGACATTTTCTTCAAAATTCCTTTACACCATATCCGATGCACATGTACTGGAAGGGATCATCCCACAGGGAAGAAATAGGATTACCTTTAGTGGTTATGGGAGGCAAGAGGGCAGGACGCTTGAGAGGCCATTAGTTAGCTAAATCAATCATGCTGTAATGACCCAGGCAGAGGCAGTCATGGACACTAGCACAGACGATTTTAAGAAATAAACAGACAAAAAAGACACTATACAGGATAAAAAAAAAGAAGATAAACCTAAATGGTCATGTTAATTAGCTGGGGAATAGATAATGGAGGATTCTTAACCAGACTAAACAGATAGAAACCCAGATAATGCTAAACACTAATAGCTGAGCTAAACACTTATGCTAATCATATAGCAATAAAGAGAATAATTAGCAGGCACACCAAGGCCTCAACAAGGTAACAAGCACATGAGTAGGTGTAAGGCCTCACAAAGAGTATCTCTGAAGAGGTGGCTTATATACACTCTGGTAACAAGCCCAGAAACCAGCAGCAGGTGTCAGTACTCAAGAGAGGTGGAAAGCTTGGTGTATGCTGCTGAGGACAGATCTGTGACACATGCCTAATCTGCTAATGAATAGTTTAATGCATCATTTGTTTTTTCATTTTCAAAAAAGATTATCAAATAAACAGAAGACACACAAACCCTTAAGTGTCGCAAGCCTTTATTGTGCGGTGGTGAGTGATATATTGTACATGGGTCTATTCCACTCTTATTCATACGTTATATTCTTAAACATTCAATAGCATAATTTTGCTGTTGAATTCAGACTACTCTTTAGAAGTCATGAAAAGGAATATACCATGATTACATTTTGTTCATCAGATTTATCAGTTCTCTAAATACAGACATGCTTGACAGCTTTGATAGCTCATATTCACATTTTTCCAGTAAGTTGAAAGTAATGCCACTCCTAGTCTCTGAGGGGAAAGGCTGGCTGTAAAGGGATACATCAAAAGGAAATCCAAACCACAGGACAGACAGCATGGTGGACAATGGCACCTTGAGATGAGTTATGCTAATGTTTTCTGGCTCTTTCCCGTTCTCTTCTCAGCTGCGATCTGGTTTCACTGGTTTCAATGATGTCAGTGTTTGGGTCAGTCCAGCCGCAGACAGTAATCCATGCATTGTTGTGGGAAGACGAAGTTTGATAGGAAATGACCCCTGACTCTTTGCAAAAAGTGATGTGATGTAATGAGGTTTCAGAGGACAAAGAGTTATGGAACAATGAGTAGGACTAATTCTATTTCCCTGTGGCATCTCAGATATATCTGGCATCTGGAAAACACATTGGATGTTGGTTGAGGTAAATTCTTGACAGCCAAAATTATGAAAAATGTTGATTTGAAACATTTTTCTGCCACATTTGCCTGTGGGATTTACTTAAATAGCACACATGTATCTTGGTGTGGCCAGTGGCAGTATAACAAAAAATATTTCTAATGATGTTTTCTTACTCTTCATTTTGTTTTGTTGTTTTGTGTGTGTTGTATGACTCTGAGTATACATGAACAACTTGCAAAATAAAATATTTTATAATTAAAAGCACTATGGATAAATACATGGGTCTTCAGTGCTGTCTTCTCCACATCTCCACACTTCTCCACTCCATTGCCATCGGAACACTAGTGGACAGCAATCCTTATAATTTTATAGTTAATATTTAAGTGCATGTTTGCTTTATTATTATTATTTTTTCAATAGTTTTTTTTTTGCTGTCCTGCAGGATTGCTCCTAAGATCTCATCCAATCCAAGATCTGCAGAGAATCCTGTTTGAGCGATTATTATCTGTTCTCTCAATTTGAGCTGAAGCCCAATATGAGCATAGCAGTGTTTGTGTATGTGTGTGTGAGGTTAACTTGGCAATCAGAAAGCCATTGAAGAACTGAAGTTTCTGAAAATGAATTAGGGAACAGGTTGTTGTAAATAGGTATTTGCAGGCTGAGATGTGTATTCCTATAAACACAGAGCATTCATGTACATGGCTGATTTTGATTACTAACAACAAAATCTTTTTCTCTACATTATTTTATACCCTTCATAGGAGAAGTCTAATTAACTTGCTAGATGCAGATAAAATATGACACAGCTACATCAATCTTTATTTACATTTATGGCATTTGTCCTACAACATTATACAGAGTAGTGACATTGAACTGTCCTTTACTGTATATTTTCTCTTCTCTTTTGTGTAAAGGTATATTCATTCATTTTCAGTAAACTGATTTTACTTATTAGGGTCAGGGCAGATTGCATTAACACTAAAATAATTTACCCTGCATGGGACTGTAGTCTATTACTTACACATTCATGCCTAAAGATGTACTATACCCAACCCACCTACCTGCATGTTTTAAGATCTCAAGAGAGAAAGGTGAATCTGGAAGAAACTTGTTTAATTCAATGTTCATGAAAGTGTCAAGAAAGTACTGTAATTATCCTGTAAAACAACATTCTTCCTTCTAACTTACCCTATATAATTATCTAGTGGCATGCATTGAACCACACTGAGTGACCACACTGTAACACAAAATGACCTTTTGGTTTCATCTTTGGATTGAGACTTGCTATTATTCAGGCTCATTAGATGATTAAATAATTCTCATCCTCCCTATAATAAGGTGATAATTTAACCCAATCTTATACAGTATGCAGAGTAATTTGCCTTAAACGTTGTCTGTTAAGGTCTCCAGTGGTGTTCAACCTTTAATGACAAAGGAAAAGTTTTTTATGAACCGGAAAAAAATGATGAAGTAAAAAAAAAGGCGCATTTAAAAATGCATATGACATGCATACTCAAATTTTTTTTTTTTAAACTGCCAGCTGAAATGATTCACATGAATGAAAGCTAAAATTGGCATATTCCACATGAGATTAAAGTGTACTGAGATTTAACAACCACCTCAGAAAATAACATTAAATTTGAGCTGAAAATAGAGGAACTTAGCTCATTATAGGGACGTCTATGAGGGTTTGGCTACAAATTAAAATCTGTCATTCGAATAAGGTATTAATTACTTTGTCATCTAAATTAATCTGTCAAAGAATAGACAGGTGTATAAATGTCTGGAGTAGATTGAGGGTGGTGTGAATTTCACGATTTTCAATCATGCTCCCTCTCTGTGTAATTACCAGTCCTACATAGACTAAATCATTTCACATATCTTAAAATATGTTGAATTTAATTTTAAAAGGCAAACAACCAAATTAAAACAATAAATTTATGTAGCACAAAACGACGGCCAGTTGCAGAATGCAGGAGGACAGTCATTCAGCTATTAACTAGATAAAATTTATCCTGACAAACTCCTGACCCCTGGTCTTGACAATTTAGAAAATATCATAAACTCCAATTTGCAAATTACTCTCTTCATCTACAAGTACAAATAAAATCTGTCTCCTTCTATTTCCAGCTTTTTATGATTGTCCTATTATTTCTATTTATGCCACATTTCTGTTAAATTCTTGCTTCTGATTTCTGAAGTCCTGATTATTGTCTTATAACAGCAGGTCTCAGACAGTGTGTCCACTTTATATGATACACTTATTCTATTAGGCCATATTTTTATAGCAAAAAACTTGCGTTATGGGCACTTCATATAAAATAATTTAAAATGCATAATTATTTAGGAAGGGAGTAAAGCTGACAAAGGAAAATGAGTTTTGTGAGTGAGAAAAAACACCTCTCAATACTGAGAGAAATAAAGAGAGGCTGGTGTTGGAACGATTGTTATATCTGTTATTAGATATACCAAGCAATAACCTGATTTTTAAAACTTTCACACCATTAAACTTAATTATTGATAAATAAAATTTACAATGTGTCATTTGTTAATCAATAAACATTTTAGCTGTGGTATTTTATATACAGAAAGAAGAATGAAACACTTCAGGACATGCTGGTGTTGAAAAAAATCAAACAATAATACTTTTATTAGACCTGCATGCACACTTATACACTATATTTTATTCAATTGCTTAAAAATATTCAAGGTCACTGTTCATTTATACCCATGGAAGAGTTTTATGGGCATGTGTAATTTCCCTTAAGCAGCTCATGCTAGAGAATCTGCTGATTCCACACAGGCCTATGTTGCTGGCTACCTGGGGTGTTATTTCAAAGCAGTAAAAAGAATCAGTCCCCAAGACCAGGCTAAGCCAAGTAGTATAAGCTTGGCCATGTGATGCATGCACACTCTCTGACTTCTCTGCAGTTAGACCTCACAGTTGTTTTGTCCTCTCTCCCTATATTTAAGAGATGAAACCTTTGAGTATCAGTCTATGCAATACAAAGGGATAATAAGAGCTACAATGCCGCACACAATGACATAAAAGAGTCTAAGAGTTCCCAAGAGATAGTAATAGTATTACCCTTTCACCTGAAGGAGTGAGGCTTTTTCCACCTTCACAGCTCAAAACCATTAGACTCTCCTCATTTTTGCAGCATGAACAGCACCCCTGAGCTGCTTAGGAAGGACAGAAAAGCTAAAAATGCCATTTAATGCTTGACATAAGACATATATCTGGGGCTGAACATATATCTATAATAAGGAGGGTCTAGACCAGCCCCATCATTATCAGGCAGAGATATGAGCAGAGGGGCCATGGCACTGTGTGAAGAAGGGAATAATAATCACAGTCAATAAAGCAGGCAAAGTCATACAGAGAAGTGGCCTTGTCTCCAGCACACAGCTGGAAGGACAGAGGCGCAGATCTGCCTGCTGACATTTATGGCTCTATTCTATCTATCTGTCCTTCTGGAGCCATCTTAAACCATGGTGCTTTAGAAAGCCTGCCTATGCATCTCTTCTTGAGATGGAAAGATTCAGCTTATCCCCTGCATGGGAAGGTCCTGTCCTGTATGGTTGGGCTGTGGAGTAACTCATAAGATGGTGCCTTCAGGCCCTGAAGAAGTGTAGCCATAGGGAGGACATTTAGAGTAAAAGATATGGGACTTTAGGGAAGGAGGAAGGATAGGGTGGATTCGAGGGATTAAAGGTGGGGGTGAGTGTGAGAGGAGGAGAAAGGAGATCAAAGATGGTGGGCTTGCTAAAGGGCAGCAGTATGAGGGCCAAAAGAAAAGAAGAATGGCGCGAGGAAGACATCAGATGAAAGGCTACTGCTGGGGACTCATGGTGCTTCAATATGGATTTGTTGCTCTCACTGCAGATTAGGTGAAGTGCGGTACTGATTGGCATTCATTCAGCAGCTCGGAAAAAACACAAAGTTGTACAAAGTTGTGTCACTGGAACAACAGTTGGGCGGCTTGAGGTTGTCGAGAGGATTTTTTGCGAGGTTAGGTTGTCCCCAGGGGGGTCGCCTGGCAGGTGGCTTTTAATTTCTGTGATGATTTGCATATATTCAATTAGGTTTAGTAATTGGAAAAGGAACAGACAGTGCAGAGATGCTGCTGATTTTGCCCCATTTAAAAGGAGATGAGAGTACAGACGCTCAGACGAACTGATGACACAGATAATCCTGACACTGACTGATGTGTCTAATCACCAAAAGCATCTCTAAAATCAATTGTCCTTTCTTTAATGGCACCTTAGAAAGTCTTCTGAAATGCCACTTTAGAAACATGTTTCACCTTAGAAATTCATGTTTTGGCACCATATAGACATTGGCAATTCCATGCAACAAAAGGCATCTAAATTGCATTGAAAACTGCAGTACTTCACCATTCACTTACTGTCTTTCAGTTCTACCTCTGACACAGTGTCTGCTGTCATACAGGGTGAAACCCCTTTCTTAAAGTAATGTGTAAAGAGCATCCCCTAGTTCAATAAGATCATCTGCTTGTGCTCTTTGTTTGAAAAAGAAATCTGCCAGTTGAAGAAAATTCTTTACAAGCCTTGCCTTCAGCTCTGTCTTCTGGGAATCAGATAAGCATTGAACCAAGCTAGCTCTGAGCTTCTCTTTTTAGATGTCACAGTCATGAAACAGAAATCATGTGAGGAAAAAATTCCCATCATTGTAGCAAATGGAGCCTCCAGATACAACTGTGTAATTGGCAGTTACATTCGGCAAAAGCAAAAAAAAAACTGAAAACACCAGTGATAATTTCTTAATGGAGGCTTAATAATGTGGTGCTTTCTGGCAGGCATTTTGTTTGGCTGGAGTCCCTGAAAGATCCTTAAACCTCATTGATTGATAAAGACTTCAGTGCTATAAAGAACCACTTCAATTAGTTAGGGCCATGACTCCTTCTGCATTCATGCTTGAATGAATATGAATAAATGAGAAAAGATGAAGAGGACAAAAACCTGGATTTAAAATTTCGATAGGCATATATTTTTTTATCCACATCCATACCCATATTTATAAATATTTTATAACAATGTCATAAATTAAAGAAAAATTACAAGTAATTGAAGACAATTATTATGTATCAGTTTCTTAAATACATAAAGTGTGGTGCTGCATTGCTATATGTCCACTTGGGGTGTAACTGTACACGTATTTGTCCTGAACTTTCCCGGAACAGGGCTTTCTGTTTGGTACACATGAGTGGCAGACCACAAGTTTGTGTAGACTATTCCTCGCACTTTAAGAGCATTTTTTAAACTGTTATAAAACTTAAAAACATACACAACAATGACAGGGGTATTAAAAAATAAACTAGAGTAGCGAGTGGCTACTCACTCTGTACTGGAAATACGATTTGTAGTGCCACGAAATACGATGAGTAGTGCATTGTTTTGCACATGCACAAAATCACTCCACTTCTGGTTTTACGACAGTCTACTTAAGACAATATTAGCGTTTGCTTCAAGAATTTTTCTTAAAAGGAGAAAATCCTGAAAATTACGCATATCGAGCAGGTGAATGAATGAAGGATGGAAGGAATGAAGAGATTTGTTAAAGTAAGTATACTAAAATAAGTAGAACAGTTAAGTGAATCATTTATTTAGAAAATGAAATATTAAATGTAAAAATCCACACATCCTATTTTATTTTTATATATAGATTTTTTTTATTAAATATGCTAAATAATATTTAATTGATTATATAATTGTTTTAAAAATGTAAACTGTTGCTTTTCTCAAATGTAATAATAAACTGCATTAATAAAAACTACAAGCAATTTTATGTTTTGCATTCCTTTCCCCTACCTGTACTAAAATTATACTGAACCGTGACTTAAAACCCGAGGTATTTACAGTGACTCCGGAAAGTATTTACAGCCCTTTACTTTGTCCACATTTTGTTATGTTGCAGCCTTATTCCAAAATAGATTAAATTTATTATTTTCCTTAAAATTCTACAAACAATACCCCATAATGACAATGTGAAAGATGTTTGTTTGAAATCTTTGCAAATTTATTAGGAATAAAAAACTAAAATCACATTTAAGTATTCACAGCCTTTGCTCAATACTTTGTTGAAGGACCTTTGGCACCAATTACAGCCTCAAGTCTTTCTGAGTATTATGCTACAATCTTGGTACATCTATTTTTGGGCAGTTTCTCCCATTCCCCTTTGCAGAACCTCTTAAGGTCCATCAGTTTGGATGGGGAGCATCAGTGCACAGCCATTTTCAGATTTCTCCTGAGATGTTCAATCGGGTTAAAGTCAGGGCTCTGGCTGGGCCACTTAAGGACATTCAGAGAATTGTCCCATAGCCACTCTTTTGTTATCTTGGCTGTGTGCTTAGGGTCATTGTCCTGTCCAGAGCGCTCTGGGGCAGGTTTTCATCAAGGATGTCTCTGTACATTGCTGCATTCATCTTTCCTTTGATCCTGACTAGTGTCCCAGTTCCTGCTGGTGGAAAACATCCACATAGCATTATGAGTTAGGAAGGTGGTAGCTCAGTGGTTAAGGCATTGGACTTTGGATCAGAATTTCGGAAATTCAATTACCGCCACCAAGCTGCCACTTCTGGGCCCTTAAGCAAGGCCCTTAACCCTCCCCTGCTCAGTTGTAAGTCGCTCTGGATAAGGGCATCTGCCAAATTCTATAAATGTGAATGTAAATGATGCTGCCACCACCATGCTTTACTGTAGGGATGGTATCGGACATGTGATGAGTGGTGCCTGGTTTCCTTAAGACATGACGCTTGGCATTTAGGCCAAAACAGTCAATCTTTGTTTCATCAGACAAGAGAGTTTTGAGAATTCTTCAGGTGCCTTTTGCGAAACTCCAGGCGGGTTGTCATGTGCTTTACTGAGGAGTGGCTTCTCTCTGGCCACTTTACCATACAGAGCTACAGTATAGGTTTTTCTGGATTGTTCTACGCTCTTCACAGAGAAATGCTGGAGCTCTTTCAAAGTGACCATCTTGTTCTTGGTCACCTCCCTAAATAAGGCCCTTCTCTCCCGATTGCTCAGTTTGGTTCCAAACTTCTTAAATGTACGGATGATGGAGGTCACTGTGCTCATTGGGACCTGCAATACTGCAGAAATTTGTCTATTTCCTTCCCCAGATCTGTGCCTCAATACAATCCCGTCTCAGAGGTCTACAGACAATTCCTTGGACTTCAATGCTTGGTTTGTGCTCTGACATGCACTGGTAACTGTGGGACCTTTTATAGACAGGTGTGTGCCTTTCCAAATCATGTCCAATTAACTGAATTTACTACAGGTGGACTCCAATCAAGTTGTAAAAACATGATCAGTGGAAACAGAACGTACCTGAGCTCAATTTCAACTGTCATGGCAGAGACTGTGAATGCTTATGTACAGTATGTGATTTTTTCTTTTTGTTTTTCTTTTTAATACATTTGCTACGATTTCAAACAAACTTCTTTCATGTTCTCATTATGGGGTACGTTTGTAGATTTTTAAACCAAAATAATTAATTGAATCCAATTTGAAATAAGACTGTAACAAAATGTGGGAAAAGTGTAGCGCTGTGAAGTCTTTCCGGATGCACTGTGCCAAACCATAAATTTTGTATACCGTTTTGCCCCTAGATTATACCATATAAAATACTAACATTCTTTAATTAAATAGTTGCTATGCATCTGCCAATTCCCACTTATCAGTCAATCAGCGAGTAAACATGTTAAAAACTGCTGCTTATTAATGCAGCACAGACAGTTGGTGGAAGGTGCCTCAGCTCTCTTCCAAATACACAACCTCATAAATTGGCTTGTGTCACTGTGACTGACAGAAAAGACTGTGTCAAATCGAATACTGCTGATTTTTTTAAACACTTTTAGACTAAATCTGTTTCTGAATAAAACTTTAAGATTTTAAATAATAGTCAGTACAAACCTGATTCCAAAAAAAGTTGGAACACTGTACAAATTGTGAATAATAAATTAATGCAATAATTTACAAATCTTATAAACTTATATTTTATTCACAATAGAATATAGATAACATATCAAATGTTGAAAGTGAGACATTTTAAAATGTCATGCCAAATCTTGGCTCATTTTGGATTTCATGGGAACTACACATTCCAAAAAAGTTGGGACAGGTAGCAATAAGAGGCAGGAAAAGTTAAATGTACATATAAGGAACAGCTGGAGGGCCAATTTGCAACTTATTAGGTCGATTGGCAACATGATTGGGTATAAAAAGAACCTCTCAGAGTGGCAGTGTCTCTCAGAAGTCAAGCTGGGCAGAGGATCAGCAATTCCCCCAATGCTGTGGTGAAAAATAGTGGAGCAATATCAGAAAGGAGTTTCTCAGAGAAAAATTGCAAAGAGTTTGAAGTTATCATCATCTACAGTGCATAATATCATTCAAAGATTTAGAGAATCTGGAACAATCTCTGAGCGTAAGGGTCGAGGCCGGAAAACCATACTGTATGCCCGTGATCTTCGGGCCCTTAAGCGGCACTGCATCACATACAGGAATGCTACTGTAATGGAAATCACAACATGGGCTCAGGAATACTTTCAGAAAACATTGTCGGTGAACACAATCCACCAAGCCATTCGCCATCGCTGGCTAAAACTCTATAGGTAAAAAAAAAGCCATATCTAAACATGATCCAGAAGCACAGGCATTTTCTCTGGGCCAAGGCTCATTTAAAATGGACTGTGGCAAAGTGGAAAACTGTTCTGTGGACAGACGAATCAAAATTTGAAGTTCTTTTTGGAAAACTGGGACGCCATGTCATCCGGACTAAAGAGGATAAGGACAACCCAAGTTGTTATCAGTGCTCAGTTCAGAAGCCTGCATCTCTGATGGTATGCGGTTGCATGAGTGCTTGTGGCAATGGCAGCTTACATATCTGAAAGGGCACCATCAATGCTGAAAGGTATATCCAAGTTCTAGAACAACATATGCTCCCATCCAGACGTCGTCTCTTTCAAGCAAGACCTTGCATTTTCCAACATGACAATGCCAGACCACATACTGCATCAATTACAACATCATGGCTGCATAGAAGAAGGATCCGGTTACTGAAATGGCCAGCCTGCAGTCCAGATCTTTCACCCATAGAAAACATTTGGCGCATCATAAAGAAGATGCGACAAAGAAGACCTAAGACAGTTGAGCAACTAGAAGCCTGTATTAGACAAGAATGGGACAACATTCCTATTCCTAAACTTGAGCAACTTGTCTCCTCAGTCCCCAGACGTTTATTATACGTTATAAAAAGAAGAGAAGATGCCACACAGTGGTAAACATGGCCTTGTCCCAACTTTTTTGAGATGTGTTAATGCCATGAAATTTAAAATCAACGTATTTTTCCCTTAAAATTATACATTTTCTCAGTTTAAACATTTGATACTTCATTTAAATTGTATTCTGAATAAAATATTGAAATTTAAAACTTCCACAGAGTGGAATTGCATTCTGTTTTTATTCACAATTTGTTCAGTGTCCCAACTTTTTTGGAATCAGGTTTGTAATTATCCTGTCTGTTCTCAAGTTTTGAAAGAAGGCATTTATTAACTAAGAAGTGTGACTTTATTAAATATTTATTAAATTATTATGGACAATGGATTATGGGTATGGACTAATGTAGGTACCTCTCAGATAATCAAAGACAATACTCTTGAACTGAGACTTTAACCCTGATGTTACATACATATTTGGGCACATGGGCAGGCAGGCAAACATGGACACTAGGTTTTCTACATGGACTGCACTTTTGATTTGAGTTAGAGATGTGATTTCACTATCCAAATTCTCTCGACACTGGCAAAGTGGAATGCTTGATTTTTGTCACCTTGTGCACCAGCACCTCGAGAAATAACACTCAGAGTTAGCCTTGCAGCTGCCAGAGCCCTTACTATGACCTTGGAGAAATGTTTAAAGAATAACTATAACACATTGCAATTCTGTGACCATAGTTAAGCAGGCAGTGAGGGTTTTGCTCATTCAGCACATGCAACACTTTCTCCCTCTCTGAGCTCAAGGCTGTGATCTTACTCTAATAATCCTCCCCAAACACATTTAGTAACCCACACAGTCAAACACAAAGTCCCAAGAAGTAGACACTAGGACTTACAAGGGACATGCCAATTGAGTTTTCTTAATTTTGTTAATTCGTAGATAGACATAGTTATAGCCATATACATCCTAGCATTTCTAGTGGTCACATTATATAACTGTTGCCATTTTGAACAGAAAACAGTGCCCAGGACTGACAGTTATTGCTTGCAATAACCATAAATGCAGCAAGAAATTGCATTTAATTTTTTCATCCTAATAAGTGTCTGCAATTTGTTTTATAAATGAGACTTATTTACGTTGTTGTTCAGTTTTGTAGTTATGTTCATGTTGTGCAAAAAGGCAGAAATCCAATCCCAAATTTGGTGACTACAACAATAGAATCACATGACTGAAACACTAGGACAAAGTCAGCCAGGCTCCCTGGCAATTCTTTCTAATTTGATAAAGATAAATCAAAGAGGTTCATTAAATGAAAGAGAGAGAAAAAAAGACAGAAACAGACCGAAACATTCTCAGGAGACAGACTTCACGAGGACCCAGCCTCTCTGCTTGCTGATCACATCTAAATGGTCTTTGATATGTGCTTTTTTTATCACTCTCATATCTATGAGTACCTTATTAATGACTGAACACTGTTTCACCACTGTGTTCCAACCAAAAACTAAGTTGAATGCACCATGTGTGGTAAGGCAATGTGTATGTGAGCTGGGGCTCTTCACACAGCTGGTCCTCTGTTTAAGCCAACTCCTTGCTGCATCACTGCTATTTATCTCTGCTTCTCAGCATCTCATATTTCTCAAACAGCATATCTCACCTCTTGCCATAGACACAATTGTCACAACTCAGAGCTCGAACTGAGATAAAATATGTAGCACCACATGGCAATATCATTCCTTCTAAAAGCGAGTGAATAAACGCGTTTGACTATGGGGCAGCTGGTTTGGATGCTTCTTTCTGAATCTGTGAATGTGCAGGTGGGTAGAATTATAAAAGATCATCTTCTTAATAAAGAGGATATCAGCAGCTCATCTGTCTTCATCCACACCCAGTCAAGAGCACCTGCTACTCCTTAGTACAATTACAGTTCAGCATGAACACATGTGCATTCACACACACACATACACACACACACACACACACACACACACACACACACACACACACACACACACACACACACATTATTCTGTTATTAAGTTATTTGATCTTGTTTTTGTGATTCTGTATCATAAAATCCTTACTGGATTTATATAAATCAATATCTAAGTTGCCAATAACTAAAAAAGAAGTGAAAGTTCTCTTTGTAATCCTGCATCAGTATTCCTGTAATCCTTTTTCCTACTTCCAAACTTCACATAAACTCTCTTAAATTATGTATCTTTAAGAGCAACTGCCTCACCTAAACTGCTATACCTAAGTTTTTTAACATATATTAATAAAATAATAATGAGCACACAGAATCACTGAGCAAAATGACTACTTTTATTTTATTTTTATTTTTCACTTACTGGCCAATTTATTTAAAGATTTTCATTTTTAATAGTTTGCATTAATCTTTAAATAAATATATGGAACATTGGATTACCTGGAAAGAAACATGCATCTATGCTTTAATATATCACAAGTAACATTACCAAATCCACATTAACAAATAACTCAAACACTTGCAAAATATCCATGCTATCAATGAGTAACATTAACCCCACAGTGATAAAAAGATGGAGGTGGGAGTGTTTCTCTGATGAGCTCAGGTTTTCCTCAGTGGGTTGAACAGTGAAAACTGGCATCCTAAATTCACTCCTTTTGATGGCTATGGCACTTTCCTATTTGTCCAAAGCCCCTGGCAGCGGCTTTGGAAAAGGTTTTGATGACTTGCCAATGAGCCTAGCTTTGAACACTCAACTCTTTTAGAAGCCTAGTTCACTACAAACCTTATGGGGCTTGACACTTTAGCCACATTGTTCAGCATTTGCAGGAAGCTCATAAAGATTCTAGGAGAATGCAGCACATCATATTTGGATGTAATTATTAGGCTTGATGTAAATGATTATATGTCTTTCATCTTTTACCAGAACATTTTCCTCCTCTTTGCTGTCTCACATTACATCCATTGCTCCTGCCCTACCTAAGTGACAACCTTAATGCATCTTCATATTTCCTGCTCTTTCAGTGTATTTCTTTCACAACAAGAGCGACTATGCCTGCCTTTCTTGCTGTACTAGTCCTTTTGCTAGGGTGTTGCCATTGATTGCAGGATTGCTGTTGCCATCTTGACAATGTTAGGGCTGCTATGGCTATAAGTAGTCTCTGTCAGATTCACCTCGAACATCACTGGTGGATTAAAATGCTTTTTTAGCATATCCAAGTACTGTTGAGGCTTCTGTAGAGACCAAGCCATGAGTTAATCAACCTCTCTGGCTTGTCAGCCTTTGAGATTAGGGCCTCACAGATAATTACTGACACCCAAATTGCAGGCACCAGATCTTTATTTTGCCAATGACAACAGTACTTTTCATTTTCTCAAGGTCACAGGAAGGGTCCTGCTTGAGCTGCATCCTTAAGAGACAAATCATTCCAATATCTCAGGCTCTTGACTGTGCACCACTGAAATTGATTCACTGCAGATAGGAAAAGGCTATTTTGACAGCATCCTCTTGAATATGGAAATGCTTACAGGGTTTTATTTTCATCTGAGCCAGTTGTCCTATAGCTTTCTTAACAGCTGCATGGTTGTAGTGTGTGTTCTGGGCTGTGCATGTAAGATCTGATAAGAGGTATGCCAAAATTGATCTCCTTTACAACAACTACTCATTTCAGTGGTCAACATTAGATTAGTTTGTGGAGAACTGAAGTAAAGACATTGATAATATCATAAACAACACATGGAGCGGTGTTTCATCTCTTTTGGCAGTCTGGATAATATTGTCAGAAGGTCAAGGTTATATGGTGCAGACACCCAGAAAATCTTAGAATATCTGCCTCTTCATAAGGATGTCAGTAAAGTGGATTCATCCTCTGTGCCACCACACTAAACCATATTTTGCCTTCAATCTTAAAGAGACTGATCTGGTAGAACAGTACTGTCCACACTCATAAGCTTCCAGAAATGTCTGGAAATGCCAATAGGCCCTGCCCAATTCCCAGTTTATTTCACTTCGCCCCACCTGGGTGGGCTACTGTCTAGCTGGTATTCTGCTGACTGCATTGAAGGCGTGTTATGTGGTAAAAGTAATTTGAAACTGCCTTCATGTGTAAAAAAAATAAAATAAAAAATGCATAACTACAAAGGGGCACAGATTCACAGTTGGTATAGACAGTGATAGACAGTTGGAGCTTGGACAAAGACCAGGTTATGTGGCCATTTGGGATGTTTTTCTGCTCGATATGGCTGTAAAGAATAGTGTATTGTTATAAGAATAGTTACTGTGTAGCCTGTGTAAGCCTATGAGATCAGTAGTTTCTAAAATACTTTAACAAGCCTGTCTGGCACCAACAGCTGTACTATGGTCAAAGTCAATGGAATCACATTTTCCCAATAAATTTTCAGTTTAAAGTGAACTCAAGTTTTTGTGATCAATATATGCATGATTTTATGCAGTGCATTTCTTTAATTCAATTCAAATTCTCTGTTCTTTCTCATAGACTTGTAATCTCTCTGTGGTACTAAATTGTTTTAAAACTTGTACAGCGTACCTTTAAGTTGTCAGATTGAGCTCCTTGAATTAAAGTTAAATTAAAAGAAAGAATGCAAGATGTTAAGACCCAAATTTGCTCAGTGTTTGCATTAATAAAGCGCTCCACTCTCCTGTTAAGTTGTAATGACGTAATGACTGTATCCAGTATTCATATTTGGTCAATGACATTGTTTTGACAGGATGTATCTTGAAATAATAATAATAATAATAATAATAATAATAATAATAATAATATTAATAATAATAATAAAAAATAGGCTAAATGTGGCAAATTAGGCAAATTCATAATTTTTCATAAAATAAACCTTTCCACCTATTTAAACTGTACCTTCTTTATCTTTAAGTAACTGCAGAGGAGATTGTAGTACAAAGTTTGATAGATTGACTGAGGTTGGAATGGTGAGGCCGCTGGCATTGCCCTGCGGTTAGGAGGGTGACAAGATGGAGCAGAACGGCGGAAAGGTCACCTCTGGCATGCTGCAGCGTGCAGAAACATGATGAGCAGTTTGGCATTTATGGCCTCCACTGGTGCATAGCATTTCAATCAGTACATGACCACTGCAGTAAGCTCAGCCGCAGTAAGCAGCCACTTTCTTATCCAATGTGACAAATCTGCACGACTGCAGGATTAGATCGCTTTAATTTATGACACAGCAGGTGTTTTATGACTGCGATCCTGAAATTACCACTGATGGTTTTACACTGAACTAACTTTAATTTGCTAGTATCTTAAAATGGTTTTGGCTACTGCATCTTGAAAACTTTTTTTGTTTTTTTAGAAATCCAGGAACCATTATTAGTGGCACTTGAATTGTTAAAAGAAAATTAATTCTCATCCTGGTGGTGGCTGAATAAAAGCCACATTCTCTTCAGCTTTTACGAAACTTTCATCACAAATCTTTAGAAAAGCTTTTAACACCAATAGTTAGCAACCTCAGTTTTTGACATTACGTGCTATTCCTTTGCCATGTTTTTGTGTCTGAGCTTTACTAACTAATCTATATTCATTGTATGCTTTGATGTTCTAAATCCTTTCTTTACCTTTTGCCTCCTGTGCCACTTTCAGTCTAAAAAAAGATTACAAATGCAATGTATGTTTAATTGTATATTTAAAAAAAAGTGTCACTGAAGCACATCACATTCTTCAAATTTTAGTGGCAAGGAACTGATGCATGTGATGTTGCTGCTGCTGCTGCTGATGATGATAATTTTGGTGATATGATGATGGTGATGGTAGTGGTGGTGGTACAGTCAATGAAGTCCCTGCTGTGTTTTTGTTGGCATGTAGTGTTAAAGTCTAGCTCTCACAGCATGGCTTCTAAGCTCAAGGAGAGCCCATTAAATAAGCAATTAAAAGCAGCTAATGAAGGGGCTGGGTAGTGAGAGAGGACTGAGCAGACACTGCATTACAGCCAGCAGGGACTTGGCCACACTTATTGTCTCACTGAGCCAACCAGAAGTATCACTGCTTTACTGACCTACGTCCCCTACCAACCGGGTCATCCTTAAACACCTGTTTTGTTTGTGTGTGTGTCTGTGTTTGTGTCTTTTAAAAGAAAAGGGAGACGTGTAGGTAATGAATATGGGAGTAACCTAGTGTCATGAAGGTTATAGCTACTGAGAAAAATAATTATGTTCTATTTTCGCTGTCTTCTAGATGACATTTACCTGTGTCTTTTTTGGGATACGTCTAAGCATGGCCAAATATAATGCTTTCAAAGGTTATTTCATGAAGTCTGAATGATGCTTTTCATACAACAATTTCTTCATTATTTGAAATCTATACATCCCAGCTGCATGATTAGTCAAAATCAACTGAATGGATTCTAAAACAAATTATGTAGATTTATATAGTCACTTAATTCTTTACCAACGAACCAACAAACATATCAATAAACCACAGAGAAAGATTTCCTACAAGTATTTTATCTTGTGTTTGGATGATTGATAAGGAATTAGCAATGATTATCTGCATTCAAATGATTCATATAATATCACTGTCTAGTTCATGTTGAGCTCAGAAGCTTCAATCCGACCTTGAAACTGCAGCCATGCATGAACATACAGTACAGCTCTGTTAAATTTAGCTGCTTTATGAAAATCAATATAACTGCCTTTATCATTGTGAAAGGATCATGTGCAAACACCAGGCAATGATGAAATCATGGGAAGTCTGATATGGCAAATTGGATAATCCCAGGTAAAATTCCCAGCAACCTGTAAGAAAGACTCATATGGATAAAAGCCAGTAAATTCTCGAAAGAGAATGATGTCTTAAACATTCTACAATGGTTTTTGAAGTTGTCTATTTGACAATCAAGTGACTTCCTGTTATAAAATTGGACACAGACAGAGACAGTAAGACAGAAATGTGTGTTTTCATTGAAATTATTTGAAGGGTGGTCTTTCACAACACATAAGCCATGCCTGAATAATTTCTTGCCTGGATTATGTAAGGTTTATGCAAAGACCTGTGAGATAGGAAAATAGTTTCTGAAGTGTTTTGTTTTCACACGCTTTTTAATCTGATATTGGAGGCTATTCTTGGAGCACACTCACTGATTATTAAAAAATCTCTTAAGAAGTTTTCACCTTTGTATTTGACCTTTTTGCAAGTGTGCTTCTACTTTTTTTAGGAACACGAAACAGAATGCTTTTCAATTGGCATGCTATAAGGCATCAGTTTAATAAAAATGTATGTATTTCTGAAGCAAATTTCACAGCAATGAATGCCTTAATTTAAATGGTGATCAAATTTGCATTCATAGCACTGTTATAAAGCACAATGCATTCCTTCTATACCTTACATATAAAAATGTGTTAAAATCAAAACAAAAACTTTTTAAGTGTTAAAAAATGTACTAATTTGTCACTGTATATTTCGGCATTGAAACATACAATGTACAGTGGTCTTTTTCTTTGGCTTACAAGAAGTAGAAAAAGGTTTTGTTACTGACTGTAAGTGTGTGCATTCCTTCAGGATATAATAATAACCTCCGCATTTGTGGCATGCTAATGAAGACAGAAAGAGCCAAGGCAGAAGGGGAAATGTATTCCATACCAAGGGTCACAATCTAATTGTTACATCAATTACAAACAATTGAAGATTGATTTGAAGAAAGGGGAAGAGGTGCATTAATGTTGTGTGGCTGTGAGTGTTAAAGTCTTTACCAACATGACCAATGTTTCACTAGTGTCTTAAAGAAACCAATATTTATTTCAAGAATGGAAAATAGACCTTGGGAACATTGTAGGAATAGTGTTCTTCTTCATCATACACTTTTTCTAATTAATCTTATTAAATGAAGCTGACAGTGATGCAGATGTTTTGTAAAAAATACTCTAACAAATGCACTACACAATTATATGTTATGGCTGATCTGTTTTCATGTTGCCTTTTATGCATATCGCTAGTGGTATATATATATATATATATATATATATATATATATATATATATATATATATATATATATATATATATATATATATTTTTTTTTTTTTTTTTTCTTTAATTTCATGACTATGAAAAACCTACAATATGACATATTTTCAGTTGTTGCACACTTTTTGTTATGTATATAATTCCATATATAATTCCACGTGTTAATTCATAGTTTTGATGCCTTCAGTGTGAATCTACAATTTTCATAGTCATGAAAATAAAGAAAACTCTTTGAATGAGTAGGTGTGTCCAAACTTTTGGTCTGTACTGTATATATAAATATATATGTGTATATATATATATATATATATATATATATATATATATATATATATATATATATATATATATATATATATATATATATTTTTTTTTTTTTTCTTCTTCTTCTTTGATGGGTGCTGAAATATCAGTTATTGGTCCAAGAATTTATTAAGTCATGTGTTGGCCACAGCACTTGCTATGTTTCTTACTTGCTAGCGATTTTAACATGTAAACATTTAAAACATTTAACATGTTTTTGATCATTGAAGCAGCCAAAGACTTCCAGTGAGGTGCTTTGTCTTTTTAATTAAAACAAGATTACAATTCCATAGGCATTTATGGCCACAAGAATTGAGAAGCAGAAGCATGTGCATTACTTTATCAGTAAAGATGGATTTAAAAAGAGACAGAACAGGGACTTACCTACTGAAATAGAAGTCCAGCAAACTCTACCTGCTCAGCTTTCACCAAATCCAAACTTTCTCCAGGCATAAAAGGCAAGCTACAGTATGCTAATTAAAACTCAATAAGAGAGTTTTTTAAGCAAAAGGGTGATGGCCTTCCACAGACAGTTAGATGAAAAAATATTAAAGCAAAAGTCCATGTAATGAACTTACCGCCTCTGCAGTAACTTGCAAATCTTTTAAAGAAAAAAAAAAGATTTCTATTACCATCCAACCATTAATGTTTTACTTTTAGGATGGATTCAGAAACACTTTATTTAGTAAGGAGTCTAATACACAGGTTTGAACCTAATTTAATAATAACACTGTAAGCAAAAACTGCACATACAGATTTTTATTTTTATTAATAATGAATTTTTCTATAGTACAGTAGTCCACTGAGGTCAAGAGACAGTATTCTACAATAAATAGTCAATTCAAAATCAACGGGAGAAGTAAAAAGTTGGGTAATTAAATGCACTTAAAATTTGAGCTTACTACATTTGCTTCTTACCTTACTGTCAAATTTACTTTTCTATTTTATTTACTCATATATTCAGATTTTAAACTGTTATTTTTGTCCACACAAGCCACATTTCAAGTTGTACTTCTATAATCATAATTAGTCCAGTTTTCATACATATTCTGGCATTTTTAAGAAGCGATAAAGTATCATTTACAGTGCCATGGCAGCCCTTTTAACCTCTTTCAGTAATTCAGTCAAATCCAGGAGCCTTGGATTAATATGCAAACAGTCAGGGAGCTGGAGGATAAACAAACTGTAGTGGCCATCATTAAGAGTAAAATATCCATTAGATAAAAGAAATGCACATGTATGATAGGTAAACAAGTAATTAGATTAAAGTGATGAAGGTTGTAAAAGTAGAAAACATTGTGACGCCGTTCATCTCTGGAAAGTCAATTGCACAAGGCAGCATAGCTTCAAAAAATGTGCAGTGTATAAATGTACAAGAGCAAATTACTTCTCTCTATGATCCTGAGACTGATTAACAGTGTACACATTCGCCTGGGACTAAGACACTTTTAAGACCTTTGGGTTTTAGATCTTTTTTCAAAACTGACAACTTGAACCCCCTTTACCTACCACTGAGCTTTTCCAATTATAATTGGTATTTTCAGAATATAAAACATTGCTTTTTAATGAATTTGCATAACAAAGTACAGTTTATTGTCAAACACTAGGACATTTAAACACTAATTATTGCTTATTGTCAAATGATATTTGTATTGATTATTTTAGTAGTTATATTCTGTCTCACTTTAATGAACGTTCTCACAATTTTTACAATAGCAGTTACTTTGGTGCTGTGAATGGTCACACATGGATACTCTAAAGAAAAGCATTTATGTTAAAGTCTCCCCCTTTCTTCAGCAGATAATAATGTAGACTGCTGCTGTAATAACAAACTATGACACTTCTAATGAACATATTTTAAGCACACTTAATGCTGTTTGACTTTGTAGTATGCTATGAAGTAATGAATAACTCCCCAAGATTTCTTTTTATGTCTGTTTCCTCTCAAGGTTTCTTTCTCCTGTCAAGGATCTTGCTCATTAGGGGTCTAAATCAAAATCTACAGTACAAATGGATTATTGTCAAGCTGCAATTCATTGCTATCTGTCTGTGAAGAATTGTACAGACCTTCAGATCTTTCTAAGCAAACAAATGGTTAATGGCTTTTCTATATGGTTAGTGAAGCATTTGGTGATGCTCAATGTCAAAACACTGCACCACTGTAGATGTCATGCTCTCTTGAGGAATGATTCAGCATCCCAAATATCCAAATTATTAGTGTATATTGCAGAAGAGACCTGACATATTGGGATGTGTCACTATATTGTGGTGACTGTCTTTTTTTTATGCTAAATAATAATAATAACTAAATAATGTGAACAAAATTAGTGGAGATGTGTTATGATGAGCTCATTGTAACTTAAAAAATACTGTTAGTTGAGACATGGCCCTAGCCAGGAGACTTAACGAATGGTAATTAGTATGGGGTTATATACTGTAATTTGTTAATAATTTAACAAATTACAGTACATAATTAAAAAAAACAACACAGCTTACATTACAGTAGTGTACAGACTTTGCAATATGTATGTATGATGGAGTAATATATAATTTATTGTTTTATTTATTGTACACTGCACTTGAATATGAAATAGAATAATTACATTCTTCTCAGTGGAAATGGATGAAGAAGTTGAGAAAAAATGCAGCCCAAAGGAAATGGAGTAAAAAATAGAAAAGGTTAGTTGGGGATACTGATCAATGAAGGATAGTTTTTCCCTCTACTGTAGGGGACTCAAACAACATTAATACTTGTAATGGGTCAGTACTTACACATTATTCATGTTAATGACTCATATACACTTTTTTCTACAAGGTACTGTGTGAAGGGGTGGGGGTTGGGAACAGGACAAAATTTATTAGGGTTCACTTAAAAAAATCATAGACAAAGTCCATGGCGAGCCTTAAAACACAGGTCGACAAACACTAACCTGGATTAATACGCAAGAATACAGAAGCAGGTCAAACTAACATGATAATGAAGACGTTTCACAAATAGAGAAAGATACAGTAGAGAATTATTGCATAAACTTTTCAAAGGGTTAAATCAGAATGCCTGAACTAAATTGGGTAAACACCAATAAAAGGACAGGGAATGAAAGGACAGGGACAAGGACAAGAGTCATATTAAAACAAAGGCCTCTGTCAATGTAAGCAAAACAACAGAGCATCAGATATGTGAGGGGGAATTATGGCACCATGATTGCTGTGCTGGAAGTGAATAATTGAAACTCTTCAGTAGGTCATGATGAGGTATGATTTGTAAGCTCACACTATTGATACAGAAACAATATCATGAACAATTTAATCAAAAGACAATATTTGTAGTCTTATTTTTAATATGAAAATAATAAAATTGCAGTTATTTTAATACAATATTCTGATACAAGAGTGCTCAAAACAGAGTTAATTACAAAAAGAAAAACATTCAGTAACATCACAATTATGACAAGCACTCTTAGAGATTATTACTCAAAACAAACTAAAAACAGAAACAGACAGTAATTTTCGCCCAAAACAGTCCCTTAACCAGAATAATTGTGAGCACCATTAAATATGTTTAGGTCAATGTACTTATCTCAATAACAATAAACATTTATTTAACAAAAAAAAAAGAGAAAAAAAGAGTTAAATGACTATTAAGTAAAACATTTATTATACTTCTAGTATAATTTACTAATAAAAACATTCATGTTAATACATAAAAACATATTTAGTCTATGTAAACATATTTATTTATAGACTTATTAATATGTTCAGTACTTGCTTCGTTCTAGTCAGGGTCTAGATTATATTAGAACCTGTAAGGCAGCATGCACAAACATATCTATTCACTATTTCCAACCTATGAGCAATTTAGTGTAAACCTTTCCAGCTCCAGTATCAGCATGTTTTTCAGAGCTGTGAGAAAACAGAAAAAAAAACTACACTGGCACATGGAGAGAATGCACAAAGTCTCCATATAAACGCCAACCCAAGCTTAGGGTTCAAGGAATTATCAAAAACAAGAAGACTGATCAAATTGAATTCATTCCAAGTTATTTGATTTGAAAGAAATTATTTTAATCAACACAAAACAACACACATTTTCAGTTTGGAAGAAAGCCAGACAAATGAGGGCCTGGGCTTTCCAGCAGCCTGTTGAATTTTAACTAAGTGATACAAAAATCCAAGGGGTAAGACTCTCAGAACCTGTCTATAACCTGTTTCATTTCATTACAGAAATAAAAGCAATACTACCAGGTACACAGATAAAAGCAGCATGAAATAAACATAGATTGTGAGTCAGATGGAATATGGAGTCAAGTTCAGCCATTTTGTGAGGCTGCACAAGAGGCATAATCTGACACCGGCACTTACATGACACATTTATTCATTCGCAGTAACTGTTTCTTAGAGTTATTTAAAACAAACTGTAATGACAGATAATCTTTTGTAAAAATGTCTGAAATGTTAGTTATAATTAGGGATATGCTCCTTGATGATATATATATATATATATATATATATATATATATATATATATATATATATATATATATATATATATATATACACTTATATTTACATTTTTTTAAGAACCATGCAACTGAGTTTCCATAACCAGGGATGATGACAGTGTGTGCCTGTCATTCTATGCTCCATAACATTTATTTTAAGCTTCTCTGCTATTTCTGGTGAAACTGGTTTGATTATATTCACAACCACATATGGCTGGGAAAGCCAGGTGTCCCAGAACTTTTGTCAATATAGTAAACTTTAATTTCTGGCATGCTCCTCAGCAGTAGGAGGAAACTGGCAAACTCAAAGGATGGGGAAATATCTAAAACTTCATATAGACAAAGAGTTACCCAATCTCAATACTGGTAAATTTTACACAGATGATAATCATGTTCTCAATTCCAAAAAAATCATCTGTTCTCTAAGTTTCCATGCTAAACAGAGGTTGATGAAATTTCTTTAGAATTTTCTTCAGCTGTTCCTACAGCTTTTCTCAGCAAAACTGGAATATATGTGTCTTGTTAAAACACAAATATATATATATATATATATATATATATATATATATATATATATATATATATATATATATATATATATATATATATATTATATATATTATATATGTAGTGAAAGTACAACAAGTGGAGTGTTAAGGCTATGGCAAACAAAAAATGTGCAGTTGCCATTAATTATTTTTGGAATTTGCATCTTTAACTATGAGTATGAACGTATGGCATGTGTTAGGGCATATTAACTGTGACTCTTGACCATCCAATTAATTTCGCATTGCACATTCTTAACCCAGTGCTGCTGCAAATGACAATACTAGACAGGTTCGTCCATGGTTAACACCAGAGCAAAGCTCATTCAGATATATTTTTAAGATGGTAAAAATAAAGCAAAATATAAATATATTTTCTCAACAGAATCATCTCTATCAGCACCTTAAAGGTAAAGGGTTTGTGTTGCAGTGAATCTGGCAGATTTACTGAATATGCAGACTTCAAGTAATTTCCCCTCAGTCCCTCTTTCTTGCTTCTTTCTTTCTCTCTTTTCTCATCCTCCTCTTAGTGCATGGAAGCATGAAATATACTTTCCGTTCAGAAATTCTACTTTTTGGAAAATGGCTTGTGTGACTGACCTAAATTCATACAGTTTATACCCTATAGAGAGCTCAAGAGCTTTCAGAACACTCTGCCCAGCACCAATAAGAGCACAACTCTCTCTGAGCCTTTTTAGTTGAGGGCCATTACTGTATGAGCTCATGGAGATGAAATCAATCATTTGAATCAAGGGAACTTCATCACCTATGTAAACCATAAAGGCTCATTTTTTTATGTCCTCTGTTTTACTAGGGATATAAGGTACTTTGTGAGGAGTGCAAAGTCAGCAGTTACACACCATGAAAAGCATGCACGAGCTGTCCTTTATACCGTTTTATTCTCTGACTATGCCTGTATAAGATCATATGGAGCTTAGAGTTTGTGTATTTTTTAGGAAGGCATATGAAGACCTACACTGTACATTCTTGAGAGCTTTTATACAAGAGATGGAGAGAATACGACAACATAATGTGATGCAAAGTAGCAAGAAATGGAAAAGCAAACGAACGGCGTGGATGAAGACAGGCTTTTTTTAAGATGGCATAGTTTTGTGCTAAGAGCTCAGTGAAGGATTTATGATGAATAGACATTAAAGACTCTGAACATATTGAAGCCATGCTGTGATTCTCATAATGGTAGATATGTGTGAAACATAGATTCTCACAATTTTTTTTCCATCCTGCTTATGCTTAAACATGGACATCATATTCACTGAGGCATTCTTAACTAGTCAGTATTATTAATCCTCCAGTCTTTCTGTAGTGTCTCATACTATTTATGAGGACATGTACTTTGAAGTTAAGGCCAGTGGGATAATAAATAAACTGGTGAGCTCATCTGAGTTTTACTTTAGTCTTCTTGCTGCTATATGATAATGTATTTTATTCCACACATCTTATTGGGGTCTGTAAATCTCTGTCATGCATGAAGTATAAAAAAAACTATAAAAATGTTTTTATATATTCTGTCTTTATAAATCATTATATTGCAATCATTGGTTTATAAAATCCAACCAAAAGAGAAACTAAGTTTTATTTTTTGCATGAAATGCTTAATAAAATAATAATAAAATATAGATAGATAGATAGATAGATAGATAGATAGATAGATAGATAGATAGATAGATAGATAGATAGATAGATAGATAGATAGATATGATAATATATATAATAGAAATACACACACACACACACACACACACACACACACACACACACACACACACACACACATATATATATATATATATATATATATATATATATATATATATATATATTTTTTTTTTTTTTTTTTTGATTGCTTGCATCTCCATTCTTAACACGTCACCTAAACAAGTGCTATTTTTAAGATATGAAATAATAAGAATGGAATATTGTTTAATAATTAGTAGAATTTGTATTGTTTTGAAAGCTTTCCATTGTCCAATTTTAAAATCATTGCTTTAGTTTTAGTTTTTTTGTTTTTTACATTTGCACTTTACTTTTGTCTCAATGTTGCATGTAACATGTACAATCTTTGCATTTAATGGTGGTGTGTGTTTAAGACTGTAAACTCATTTTAGACATTATTCTCAAAGAGAAATCTGGCAACCTTGAATGTGTGAACTGCACACGGGTGATTTTAGTAATATGTTACTCCAACTGAATATGAGTAACTATCCCTTGCTATTAGCCTTAACTTAAGCGAACACCTCTAAATATGAACCACATTGAATGTATTTTGTATTTGACGTTATCCTTATTTATCCTGAATTATGTTGAATTGGCGTGATTGGCATAAATAATGTACAGAGTTTCTTGTTGAATTTAGAATGTCTTTAGCATCTTTGGACTTTGAGTATGCTCTATTAGTATTTAAGAGGCATCATTAGGCTTTACACAGAGTGCTGTCTCTTTGTAAATATTGGTGATAAAGCTGTGGTGTGCAGTTGCCAAACAAGGCTCCTGGGGATTAGCAGCAGCAGTTCCCTCAGCACCAGCAGGTGCAGCCGAGCCTAAAGCTCGAGAGACAATGCTCTGGCAGACTTAGACAGCTCTCAGATCATTTCTCTAGCTGTGCCTTCCCTTGTTTGCGCTTTCTTGCCTTAGTCTCCTTTTAGAAGCTTCCTGCTGCATTTTATCTCAGGGCATGGAGTCTGGACTTGGATGGAGTGACTGATGGCAAGGTTATATTTCTGTAAAAAAAAAAGTCTTTAGAAAGAGAACTTGAAAAAAGTTGGCTAGACATTTCAGTTGAAGTTGGATAATTGAATTATAAAGGTTTTTGCTGAAAAATATATAAATCATTGGTATGTAATTCCTAAGACTCAACCCAATAATTCATAGTAAATGCATTAATGCATACAGTATACAGTAGGGTAAAATTTTGAATAAAAATTTATATTCAAATAAATGTTAAATTAAATTGGCTTTTATGTGTTTATATTCATAAGTATGAAACAAATGACTTTTTGATCAAAAATATTTAATGCATGTGTACACTAAATATTTTGTTTTGTTTTAAATTTACACATTTTATTTGGAATAACAAATTAAAACAAAAGCACAATTATTGTAATGAAATGATAATGATTGTAAGAATAACTCGTTTAAAAAAGGTTTTAATTTCCATTTAGAAAAAGTCGAGCAACTGATCAGCATGTTTTTGTTCAGTCATGGGTAATAAATCTATATCTAATAATATAACAGAGGGAAAATCCAATTTGTTTTAATGCTCTTCAGTCTGATCCTTTAGATTTACTCCACCAGTGCACAGCTTCAGGATTAATCCTCTCTATGTAATAAAGTGATGATGGTGACATTAACTGACATTTAAAAAAGAAAAAAGGTGGTCAGTTTTAGAAAGCTTCTCTACTGTCTTAATGTGAACATGGGTGGAGGAGATTGGCACAGTTATGTGTGTTTGTTTTGGGTGTGTTCCTGTCAGTTAATGATTTTACCAGTTTTTCCACCAGTTTCTGATGCTTACTTCATTGTGATTGAAGTTCCAGGGATATTTGGGGCCAGCAAATGCGTTCCATTATGCCCATTGAACAGGTCACACAGAAATTGCCCTTTACATGGAACAGTGTTAAGTTTGTGTTCAATAAACAATAAACAATCACAGAATCCATCCAGTGATTTAGGCCAGTGAGTTAACCATTATTCCATTTAGAGATTTTGGGGTATCCATTACACTATTTTATTTTGATAAGGTACTTTGGCAAAATAAGACTCTGTTTAATTCTGTTTTATTAGTACAATAAAAACCCCGTTGTACGAGCAACCTATAGTACGAGCAAACGGAGATATGAGCAAACTCACTCGCTAAATTTTACCCTATTTCACGAGCAAATATCGAAGGCACGAGCAAACCCACGCTGCCGGTTCCCTGTTTTCGGCGGAGGGTTGCATCAGTCACTTAGTTGATGACGTATCACTCGGTCGCTCTCGTTGTTCAGTGCAGCAAAAACTTAGTTTTATGTTTTTATTTCACTAGACATCTTGAAAAATGTCTCTCAAGAAAATCAGGGATGGTGCTGTGAAAACGAAAGTAAATAGAAATACCATGGAAACCGAGGAGGTTACGAGCTTTGTGCGCGTCTCACACTCGCAATCAACCACTACCACATGGATAAGTGTTAAATTATGTTTATATTACGGTAATTTGCGGTGCATTTGTTTGTTAAAATAGGCTACAAATACTTTTTAAGTGCATCTTAAGTACTTTTTAAGCGATCAAATGAGATCTTGGAACAGATTAAATCACTTTTACATTCATTCTTATGGGGAAAATCATTTCGAACGTACGAGCAAATGGACCTACGAGCAATTTTCAAGAACGAATTATGCTCGTACAACGGGGTTTCACTGTATTCTATTTGTTCTGCTAGTTAAAATAAAGAAGTAAATAAATAAATAAATGTACATTTTATGTGATATTACTTTTATTAATTATTCATTGTTGAGTGAAGTTTATAACAACTAACACAACACTTCTGTAGTAACAACTGCATTGTCATGAATCAAATAAGTGTCTTCCAAACTAAACTGCAGTTACTCAAATGATAGATTTCTATGTTCTTAGTTCCTACATTGACTTCATTTAATTATTTTTCATAAACTCTTATGATATTAATACATTTCTGGCAAATAAAGCTCATGCTAAATGTTAAATAAAAAATTGATAATTGGCCAATTGTACATCACTTATTCTTTCATCTTCAGTAACATCTATATGTAGGTTAGGGTCACAATAGCTTCATATTCTACCTCTGGGAGCAGCATACATACGGCACAAACTAGTTGTACAATATTGCTGTAAGAATTAGGTCAAAAAAGTAAATGTATATCACGGCTTCAGCATCCTTGCTTGAGCTTAGATAAAACAATGGAGACAGTCTAAAGAAGGAACACAATCCAAAAACATTAGTCTAATATAGAGTCCATAGTGTAAATGCCATTTAGAAAAGTAATTAAGGCTATCTGTGGATTATATGTACTTTCTTGGTTGTTTCCTATATAAACCATGAAGGTGCAGACTTTCTTGAGTCTCTTTTACATTGTGTTACCGCTTGTACGGAGTTTCACCTGCTGTTCCCAATGTCCACAGGGGTTTCCTTCAGCTTCTTATAATTTCCTACCACATAAAAAAATAAAAAAACATGCTGGTAAGTAGATTGGCTATGATAAATTGCCTATGATGCTCCAGCCAGGGTGTATTCCTGGCTCATGCATTTTGTTTCTGGGATAGGCTCCCACCAAGACTCTGAACAAGATAAAATGCTGAGGATAAAGATAATACTCTTCATGAATATTCAATCTTACACTTACCTGTCCCATTCCTCTTGATGTAATAGCAATTGCTTGTTTATTACTGCTGCCTCCAAAAGTGTAGCTTGTAACATAAGAGTTTAATGCCTACCATTGTCTCAAGTCATTGTAATCAATAGCTTTTTTCTCCTTGATTGCTTCCTAAGGCAAAGTCGCTTACGATTGCATGCTCAGTACCTTTTTAGATATGTTCTTTGATTGATAATTGGCAGCAACTGTCAATTGATTTTGAGTTCAAGCTAGCTTTGATGCAGACTGCAGTAGGAAAAGGGGCACTATGAATCAATTAGCATCGTATTAGCACAAAGCCAGCTGTTGTGCGTCAGACAGTTATTGACACAGAACTTGTACGTGACAGCATGATCACTTGTTTTATGAACTTGGGCCTGACAGGATGATATAGTAGATATTTCTCAGTTGAGCTTCAGGATACTAAATGAAAAGGCTGCAGTGTGGCAGGGAATGTGCTGACATGTTGAGGGACTGACATCAGTGCTTGGCAAAATGTGAATACGTTTCAAAATATACACAACATATCTTGCAAAGTTGCATACCATTTTTTAGCTGTACAGTAAAGAATGCAAAAAAAATTATTGTATACCCAGTTTGTAAATCCAGCAGAGGTGTCTTGTCTTCCATGGTTACATAATGAGATTCTCAGGATGTTTTGGGGAACCTTTTGTACTAAATATATCTGCAAGTGTACTGCATTTATACATTTGTTGATTCATTGCTGTGTGTCTCCCAGAAGACCAGCCAAGAAGCAGAAGAGTCTTTATTGAATTAACTGCTATTGGAAAGCGTTTAGAAAAACTGCTGGGTCTGTTTTGGCTCACTAGAAAAGAGGGCTGCTAAAGAGCAGTTTAGTGTTTTTTGTTAAAAAAAGGATAGCTCCATTAGAGAGACCAGAGAAATCAACAAATACAAATTATGATCTGCCTTTGAAAATTACACCAAATTTTTTTTATATAAAAATAGTTCATTGCATGGAGCAAAAATGGAGTTGGTAGCTTAATGGTTGAGGAATTGGACTTTGGTTCAAATCCCAAGTTCAAATCCCAGCACCACCAAACTGCCACTGCTGGGCCCTCGAGCAAACCCTTGACCCTAAACTGCTCAGTTGTAAGTTACTTTGGATAAGAGCATCTTCAAATGCCATAAATGTAAATATCACCTTATGACATTGCTTTTGGTCCACGTATTATTGCTATTGCTGTTTTGCATTTGTGTGTATTCCTATGTTTATCCTTGTAGTTTTAGAGGACACTGAATATTTCACACCACAGAGTTTATAACAAAGCCTTCGCCATTAATCTCAATCCTCTAGGTACAAGATAGATTTTACCTCCGTATCCAGCACAATGCCTTATCGTAATGGTTTTCCCTCCTCAGCTCACTAGAAAGATAAACCTGACAGAAGGGTGAGGTATAAAAGGGCTCGTCCATGCTCTGAGGTCATTAGATGAGCAGGAGCTATCAGGTCTGACCTGGTAGGCTCCAGGGATCTGTGATTTAAGATAAAAGCTGATGGAAATGCAGCTTGACCTTGCCTTGCAACCTGTAGTAAACCAGCAGCTAAAAAGGGGAAGTGGGCGAGAGTTCAAAAGGGAGCATATGCAATAGATACGTACACTTTTTTACTGGGTCACCATCACTGTTCCATTTTTCACTATTAACCTACCAAAGTTTAGGGATTAATAAGTCTCCACTCACCTGATTGCTATGCTTTCCCCCCCACCTTCTGGAAGCAGAAAATTTCTCTCAAAGCACTAATGTGTTATCTTCTGGACTGTACTACTTGATTTTTCTCATTTTTAAAGTCGTTCTATTCCCTGAGTCGCTTTTCTCATATCTAAGGCTATTCACTGATTCTGTTTCAGTTTTTTCCATCTGTGATGCACCTTCCAGCATCGTGTGAGTGTGTCTTTTGTCTTCAGCACGTCCCAGGTCATTGCACTCCATGACTCATTACAGCTTGGCACTTAAATTCACTTACTCTCTATCCCTCTTCTCCTCAATTAATGAGAAAACATCTGTTTTGCTTGTTCTCTCTCTGACAACTGTCTGACTCTCTGTTTTTCAGTCTTAATGCAGCTTGCTGTTATGTAAGCAAGTCTCAGAAGGCAGGCATTCCTAGTTTTATCATTACAAAGCAGCCAAAAGCACAAGCTGTATTAAGCAATTTTGCTGATAAAACTGCTTTTAAAGTTAAAACTTCTTATTTGCTAGGTTTTTTTTTTACATATTTGTTTGCTTGGTTGCCTGGCTAACAAATCCTAAGATGTATGTGTAAAATAAAATAAAAAGAACCCGTGTTCGCCTTTTTAAAAAGTAATATTTGCTCACTCATACTGACTAAACCTCTAACAAGACACTTGTCCAAACATAAACAGCACTGGACACACTGCAATGGCAGAAAGTAGGGCTTGGGTGAGAGGAGGGAATTGATCTGCCCTTTGCTTTCGTTTTCTATTTATTCCTCGAATGGGAAAGGACGATGGAGCACCCAGAGGGAGCAGAAAAGTGTATCCTTAAGAATTTAATAAGAAAAGAGATTGTGATGGATTACAGATCCTATCCACGTTGAAGACAACTGATGAATCACAAAGGAGTGTTCTTCTTTGCCAGGATTCTGGAAGCCAGCCTTTCATTTGAGTGAGATTACAGAAGCATGGCAAGACTAAGTCCAAAAGAGTTTTTTTTTTCCATTATTAATATTTAATATGCATATAAAACAAGCCAGGCTCAGTGTGAGAGAGCAGCTGGTGCACCTCCTCCTTGTTGGGTTGCATAAGCAGAACACTCTGCATGGTCTATGTGTCTGAATTCTGAATGCTACCAGTAGCGTGGAACATCCTCACGTTCTCAAAGCAGTATGGAAACATGTGTGAATTTGTGTGTGCGTGCGTTGGTGCGTGCGTGTGTGTGTGTGTGTGTGCTTGTGCGTGCGCAGGTATTTATAATAGGTTCACTTTAAAGGTTAAAATAAAACTCTTCAGAATTTATGGAGGTGTGTATTTGCAAGCAAATCAGAACAATGCACACCTTGATATTGCCCAGCAGAGAGAGAATAATCTCTCATAAATAATAGATTACCGAATCTTCTAAAACACAGCCAAGGCCTGCTGATAGCAACACTCATGTCGGCTGGGTCAGGACTCCATTAATACTCAATTACACTCAGGAAACAGGGGGCAACTGGTGACCAGTATATCTGCTATATGGAAGGGGATAGACACAGCTATTCCATCCATCTAGCCATAATTTCTCCAAACTTCCTTTATCTTATATATATATATATATATATATATATATATATATATATATATATATATATATATATATATATATATATAATTTTTTTTGTTTTGTTTTGTTTTGTTTTGTTTTGTTTTGTTTTGTTTTGTTTTGTTTTGTTTTGTTTTGTTTTGTTTTGTTTTTTGTTTTTTTGTTTTTTTTTCCCAAAAAGAAATTCAGCAGAGGTCTCTGGTAAATCCTTAAAAACTTTGTCATTATTTATAATGTCTTCATGTACATTTGCTGGGTTGTACTTTAATATGACAGCAAATTGAACTAAAAATGAAAGTTCAGATATAACCTTTTCATTATTCTAAACAGACTGTGGCCGGCTCAACTGTACTGCAAATAAACACCTGTGTTACAGATATTTTTACACCATGGCCCTTAAGCAATGGAACTGTTCACCCCATTATATCCATATCTATGAATTTACAAGTTGGAATACCTTTCAACAAATATCTGCTGAAGTTCTGAAATGTGAAAAAATCATCAGTGATTATCAAAAATGTTTTATAATATTACTACTCTTGCTACTACTACTACTGCTAATAATAATAATAATAATAATAATAATAATAATAATAATAATATTGTCTATGGGATTATCATTATTATTAGTATTAGTTATTGTAAAAATAGCAGTTAAATGATATTTATACATAGGTGATATCAGTTTCCACAAAATGTGTTTGAGTATCAGATCTTTACATCTCTTTGATGCTCTGATCTGTCTCTTGTGTTTAATGAGTACCTGCACATCAAACCTACTTTCGCTTAACACCTGAAACTTCGAAATCAGGTCACTGATGATTAATCACAGACTAAAAGAGATATAAAGAGGTCATTTATCATTGGTCTACTTTAAAAGTTTTCGAGGTGATACTTTGAAGAAGTAGTTTATGGTGAGACAAAGCACAAAAGCACAAAGCATAAGCACAAAACATTCATATTCAACACACACACAAGTGTTTTATATGAATATACAGTTTGTGCTACAGTTATTGATATATGTTGCACACACACACACACACACACACACACACACACACACACACACATAACACACACATTACTGTAACATGACTGTAGCATGCATAACCAAATAGTAATGAGTAATGAAAGGTTCACACTGAGCAAGCTATCTAAAATTGATGCACACTAACTCACACATTTCATTTTATAAAACATTTTTTTATATAAAACTCATTGTAAATATGCATCACATTCCAAACAAACATTTTTGATTTGTTTGTTTTTGTTTATTATTCTTTAAAAAGAAAATAGAATTTGAACATATCTGGGTTTTTTTTGATGAAATGAGAAGAATTAGCCTGTGAAACAAAAAAAAAATATATTGCAAATAATCCTGCATTTAATAAAAAGGGTTTTCAACAGAAAAACGTCTTCAGGGATGATGTCTGGAATAGTTTAACAGGATTTATACAGTGTTCAGATCATTTGTGCAAGCTCACTCTAGGGTTTTTAAAGTTTGACAGTTAAAAAAAAAAGGGGGGAAAAAGAGAACTGCTTCCTGATTAGAGAAGGTCTAATTGTACAATCAGAATCAAATCAGCGACTGGATTTTGAGTCATTAGAACCAATTAAATCAAGATCGTTTTTAAAACTGCCTTACTGTGCTTCACTACTCTTGTGTGTCTTGCTTGTGTGTGTGTTTGTGTGTGTGTGTGTGTGTGTGTGTGTGTGTGTGTGTGTGTGTGTGTGTGTGTATGCATTTGCAAAATGTCTCTGATGAGCATTCACCCAGATGGACTGTGATCCCAGGAGAGTGCATGATGAGATTTGTAGCTGTTTAACAGTTAATCCATCAGTGAAACACACACATGGGCACATGCACACACACATACATACACACACACACATTTGACAGGGGCTGTGGCCCTTGGTACAGAAAGCAGGCAGCAGACTGATGATCCTTGCAGGCATAATTAAGGATTGCTTCTCCCTGGAGAGGGGGCCGAAGACCAGTTACTAAAGCAATGCGTTGTAGTGATGATCGCAAACACTCTTTCGTTTAAACGAATATTATTAAAGAGACAGTACGATTTAAAATAAAAAAAAAAAAAACAGAAACAAAGTGGGATAACTGAATTTTTCTGTGATTACCCTGCCATGCTTGTTTGCATGCCACCTCTTCTGCCTCCAAGCTAATTGTGTGTTTAATCTTTTGCCTGACAATGGTATTGGATTTACCCTCCATAACCCTTGCCAGCTTAGCTCCTCATAATGATTGTCAATTTGGCATTAAGTATTTAACAGATTAAGGATTAAATGAAATCAGAGTGCGAAAAAAAAAACATCACACTGTCCCCACTGCATGCATCCAGGAGATGAGTAACTGTAAAAGGTGTTGTGTTCAGCCCCCCAAAAAAGTGTAAATCCCATTACAAAGGCCACTATAATGATACACGGCTCCCATTATACTGCCCTGTCTCTAATGTTGCCTGGGATTCGCATCAGCAGTCATTAGAGCAGTGCTAAGCTGAAGTTCGCTTATGATCGATGGGGCTACAAGTAACACTGTTGATTGTGCAGGTTGATGTAAAGGTGGTCACACAAACAAAAAAATGCATCTTTTTGGGCAAAATCAAAAACATTCCATCACTTTTTTTTTTTTTTTTTGCTGATGGATAGCCCAAAATATTTCTGCCTTGCAATGTGTGTCTATATAAAGAGTTAGAAAGAGAAATTGCATGTGTCTTTCCACACCTGCACGTCCCATCAGCAATCTTCAACACTTTCAGAAAGTCATTGTCATCACACTTATATATCCTGAAGCAGCAGTCACCAGAAAGCTACAATTGATCGCCTGTCCCCAAAAAAATCTTACCTTAAACACCTTGTCTAGCAGTTTTACTTCAGAACACACCTGCATACTGTGAAACTCAGGATTTAACACACAGAGACACCAGATTCAGAGTAAGACATCACTAAAATAACCCAACCGGCGCTTTATCATCGATTTTTCTGCTCTCAAATACAGGTATTCATACCCTCACGCTTCACTGAAAATAAGACTTTGTTTTGCGGATGAGGTTCGGAGTATAACAAGCATTGTTTTTGATTCCAGTGGATATTTATTGTTTAGGATAGAGAGAAATTACACACACACCACACACACACACACACATACACACACACACACACACACACACACACACACACACACACACAAACACACACAAACACACAAACACACACAAACACACGCATACACTTTATGGCATGCATCCTACAATAATAACCCTGGATTTCTGGACATGTGGGTTCATATATATATATATATATATATATATATATATATATATATATATATATATATATATATATACACAAACACACACACACAGTAAGACCCCGACCTACGACCACTCGACTTACGACATTTCAGAGATACAACGGTCACCTCCGATGGAAAAAAAAGAAAAGAAAAATTGAAGAAAATCTGGTTTTGAAAATCTGAAATGTGAAAAATGTTATAGTAAGTAGATATGACAACGCTGCAAACAGCGTGGGGAAGTAGTATGCCCGGCAGGCATGCATTGTGGGTATCAGAGATGCTCTAGTTGGCATGACCTCATATAGTTCAGACGTGTTCAGTGTGATCTCGTGCGTTCTCACATTTTGTGAAGTGATTTTACCCTTTGCTGCTTTATTTACCATGGCTAAAAAACGTCTATTGCTGGTGGAGAAAAGAAGCAGAGGAAAGCAGTTTCTCTTGAGGATGTACCTTGTTGGGGTCTGCCTGTGTATATATATATATATATATATATATATATATATATATATATATATATATATATATATATATATTTTTTTTTTTTTAGTTTTCTTCTACAAACAATACAGAAACATGAACTGTTGTGTCAGGCATTTTCTCCACAAATTCACACGTGTTACAGTTTATAAAAAATTTAGTATCTACCAAGCATTTTTAAGACTTCTAGATATGGAACCAAAACACTTAGATTTTTTTAGTTAAAAATGTTATATATTTACATAGAGTTCTCTGGGAAAATTTCATTACAGCTTAATTCTGGCAAGTAGCCAAGAACATAAAGAAAAATCTGTTTCTGAATAAAGGTGGACTTTTAGAAAATATAAGGAAACACACACACACACACACACACACATTTATATATATATAAGTGCTATAGTGAAAGATTTAAGTAGTACAGGGGAGTTATACAAGTGATGAGACAGAGACTGATATAGAAGATGAGGCTGATAATCAAAGTGATAGCAAAGTTCTCAACGTATACATACAAATCTTTTTTAAATAAGCAGTGATGTTTTTTTTTTCAGTAAAAAAATATGTTGCTACTTAATACCTGTATTTTCTACATTTAGCTGAAATTTCTTTTCATATTTATTCAGTAGCATACAGGGTTAAGCACACAATTGTATAGGTTGTTGAAATTTTACTTGACTTGCACTAGAATATACAAACATAGCAATGCTCCTCTGCACAAATTGAGCTCCTTGAAGAAATGGTTTACAAAGGTTGGAGTGGAAGATCTTGATGTAGCCTGCTATAGAGGTCTGACCTTACCCCTACTAAACACCTTTGGGATGAATTGGAACACTGGATACAACCCCAGGCCTGCTTGTCCTACATCAGCACCTACACCCTTGTAGCCGAATACACACAAATCTGAAGCCGAAAGCACACTCCAAAATCTAGTACAACACCTTTCCATAAGTGGTTATTATAACAGCAAAAGGATACTAAATGCATAGAGGGATGTTAAAAAAGCCCACACAAATCTTACGGTAAGGTGTCCACAAACTTTTGTCCATATAGAGTATTTTACATTGAATCTTTTTCCATTGATTGAGGTACATTTTTGGGACTTTCCTGTCACACAGTAATCTTTATGAGTTCTGTAATATTTCACTGTCTAAACTTCAATTGCCTGGCGGTCTGTATATTACTGTTCTCTATGGTGGTTTCTTCATTTCTTTCCTTTGCTGGACCATATAGTATATCTGCTTGATTCTGTTAGCATGTATAAAAAAGGCTTTAAACACATTTGGCCAAGTAATTAAGTAATTAAAGGACCTTTTCTCAATTTAAGCCACTTGATACTGCTTAGAGTTATCATTGTCAAATCTGAGGTAGGAGCGAGAAGAGCACTGCTACATGTTGCTGTGACATGTTAGGTATCATGTGGCGCTATAAATTTTGAGAGCAAGACACAAAGTGCAGTGAGAAAATGCTTTGCCTCTGGGAGATTGTACACAACAAGGCTGGTTGAATCCTGTATCACAGAGAAGCAGCTGATGTCATTGGCAGGCTGAGGAACATGGAACAGGACGAGGACAAAGGGGGATACAGGGCTTTGTTTGGCACTGACTGTTTCGGCACCCACTGAAACACCTACTAGCATTTCTCACTTCCAAATACATCTCTGGCAAAATCACATTAAACTCAGATTAAGCCTTAGCTTCTTTCACTCAAAGCATTACAGAGTCTATATTTGGTTTTTGTCCTCCCCATGTTCTAATCCAGGAGAACTCTCTCTATTGTTTGGTCAGCATTTGGAGGGGATTAGAGGCAAACTGCATTTCCTATGCAGTCTTTGGATCGTCATAGTATCTGGTGAGGGCTGAAGCTGTGCAGCATTTCAGTGTTTCTCTTTCTCATTAGCAGAGCAGACAGTGACTAAAGCAATGTAATGCAGCACAATGCCAAGAGAGGTCATGTGTGCTCTGTGTCTCATTCACATATGTATGGGCATATGCATGTGTCATGAAAACAAACGCACACATACACACACACGCTCACACACATATACAAACACTATCTCTTCACTAGTGTTACTACAAAGGAAATGTTTATTTTCCCTGTATATTTGATGGATGAAAGAAGACAAGGACTCTGTAACATTGTGAATATTAACCAAAATGTGATGCTCGCAGCCCTGATGAAATTTGCTTACATACAGACATCATCGATGTGGCAGGCTGCATGTAGTTTATGATGATGACCACCGAAGTAACATTTTTCATTTGAAGCAATGACTTATGTCTACGATAATATCTCTGCACAGTCACTGCCTGAAACATTGTGCCACATTCCATCTGGAGATTTAAAAACTAGTAGAGGCCTAGCTACTTTAAAGGCTTTTAAAGGCACTGGTTAAGAAGCTATCTATCTGGAAATATTGTTAATTACATTGAGGGTCACTTAATTATTTATTGCACTAGTTAACATTAACATATCATGATCTTCAGCATTAAAATAAGCATTCTTAAAATTGAAAGGTCAGATGTTATAAATAACAGTAGTTCTGTTGTTCATCTGTTGTTTTAATAATGTCAGTAGCTCAATAGTGAGAACTGTATGTCAGACATTCCACATAATCTAAGCTTTAAAATCAACAGATTTATTAGTTTTTTAAAGGTCATGTTATTCAAGAAAGAATATAAAGTGAAGCTATCTGTAAGGATGTGTTTTAAGCATGTACGTATATCTATTTAATGCTCTGAGATAAATATGATGCTTTTAATTTTCTCTCACATGAAAGGTACATTGTTTTGTGTTATTAACTACAATATAAAGTCATTTTTATAGCTAATATAATAAAAGAGATAACAGGAACTAGCTAACTACAAATATTCTGTGTGATTATCAATGGTTCTGTCATTCACACAGAACAACATGGCACCCAGTATGACAAATTTGTCTGTGTACTAATACTGAATCTTTAAAATTATGACTGAAATGATGTTCAAAAACTTGTAATTGTTGTTAAATTGTTGGTTGGTATAATAGGAATCATGGACGACATGTCAGAGAGTGCCGTGAAAGGTGGGACTTGGGTGAAAGCAATTAGTGACAGTCTGGTAATGGTCACATGGCTAATGGTAAATGTAGTCCAGGGCTATAAATCATGACAAAAATCATCAACTTAAATGTAACTCTTTTCCTGCCACTGACATTTTTTTCATAACCGCTTATGACATTGGACCTCCTGGAGTGTTTAAAGGCTCTGGCATGGAGAAGCTGATGCTGGATCTGTGGTGATCACAAATGCTGAGCTCATAAAACTCGGAGCTACTAACCATATAGACTGTATAAAACTGCAGAAAGAACATCACTTATAATCTTATACTCCAGTAATCATGTTAGTTCTCACTGTCCAGTGTTCTTTATTGTTGAAAGATTTATGATCAAACTCTTGATGTCACCCAGATGAGGATGGGTTCCCTTTTTGAGTCTGGTTCCTCTCAAGGTTTCTTCCTCATAACATCTAAGGGAGTTTTTCCTTGCCACAGTCGCCACGGCTTGCTCATCAGGGACAAATTCACACCATTCACCATCACTGTTGATTTGTGTAAAGCTGCTTTGAGACAATGTCTGTTGTGAAAAGCGCTATACAAATAAACTTGACTTGACTTGACTTGACTTATCCCACCATATTTTATTTCTTATTTAACACATTTAGTAATTGATGTTTGTTTAAATGATGACTAAATACACTAGCAGATTTTAATTCAATTCATGACAAAAAAATTCAGAAAAAAATTTAGCATAGTCCTAAAAGTTGATCACTTTCTAAACTATGGCTTTCTTTGAACTTTAATGTAAAGCGTTAATTAAGTAACACCTCAGAGGTACTTTATTAAAAAATGTTTCACTGCATGACTATAAAGCATGTGAGGTTGCTTACAGAAATTACATTTGCAATCCAGGTGCAAGCCAGTAGAGGTGTGATATGCAAACTATAGCCTAGAAGGCACACTTGAAAACATTGTAAAATGCTTCAAATCAAGTCCCAAACATTTTTTAACAATGGGTTGTTTGGTTTTTAGTGCATGTGACTGCATGAAATATAGAGTTTAGTTAGATTTGGTAATCCAGAGAAATCTGGACAAAACATTTAACCAACCAAATAGTTCCTTTGGTCATTTTAACTCTGGAAAAAAGCTTGTAATTTATTTAAATTGCTGATTATCACAGTTAATTAATGATCAACCTGCATCATAACACTAGCCCTTTATATCTCTTTAATGAGGACCATTCAGATATCTTTACAAATACAGCATTTTACATTTTCTTATTATTATTATTGGAAACACATTTTCCACTAAGCAGACAAACACAACCAGATCCTGAAGAAAATGGAGAAGAGCAGGAGATGGACTGAATTGTGATAAATGACTACATGTGCAAGTTGCATTAGCAGTGGAAGATGAAGCAAGAGATAGCGATGAGTATTATTGCATTATAGCAGGCCTGTGCCATACTTTAGTCCATCTTAAAAGACAGAGCATGAGGGTTGGAAGTAAGCGGGTAGTCATTAGAGCTGGTAGCCAGGGGTTGTTTGTTGTTGGTCTAAGTGGTGAGTAATGAAATCTGCCTGACGTAGCTATCCTGATGTTGAGTGGCTGTGCAGCTATTAAGGCATTTTTCAGTACTGTGTTGATGGATATAAGAATAAGAAAACAACACAAAGCAGCCCACAACATAATAAAAAAAAAAAAAAAAACATTTTTGCTCACGTTTTAGTATTTTACGATTTATTCGATTTTCTATACAGTGGTTTGTTCTTCTTAATAGCTGAAATTTTTGGAAACAGTGCTGCATTTACTTGCAAAGGTTAAGTGTACGTGTAATTTGCTAGTTATCATTAACATGGGTACGACAATTATATCATTTTATGATTTCCAAAATAAAAAATTACATTTGCATATCTGAATATGGTCAAATTAAATTAGTATTTCCTTTTATAAGAGAGACACAAACCAGAGATGGAAAATAACAAAGTACAAATAATTTGTTAATACTTAGTGAAGTACTATTCACTATTTTTTTAGATAACCTTTTACTTTCACTTATTACATTTTTTACACAAATATCAGTATTTTCTTTTTCCTTACATTTTTAAACCATGCTCATTACATTAGATCTAATCTATTTGGTGACATGATCAATATTTTGTTTTCTCATTGTGCTCTGTTTTCAGCCCATCAACCTATTTCTTGTCATTGCACAGCTTTTTCAACCTACCACTGGTGTATTATTTCCTATCTATCACGCACCACAGACGTAGGCTAGCCTAGGAAGCTAACAACAAGTAAGGCAGAAGGCAACAAGGAGTCTGGGGCTAACATGGATGAGACAGAGGGAGTCAGCAATGTAAACATGATTGATAACAGAGACAATCCTGATCATCATAAAATGTGTAGTCAGTACCAGACCTTTTACCAGAATCTTTCAAAACATGAGTATTTGTACTTCTAATTGAGTGAAGGATGTGTGTACTTTTGCCATCTCTGCCACAAACCAAATATTAGAATAATAAAACATGCACTAAATGTGAATGTACATTATTTTACTGGCAACAGATTTCCCAATAATATACAATAAAATTAACAATTAACTGTAAACACACACTTGCTGAAAAGCATTGCAGTATTATGCATAGCATAAAAAAAACACAGCATTTATGTGATTGATGCTTTAAACAAATTGCATTTGCAAGATAGCGTGAAGGTAAACGTCTTGCTCAAGGTTCAAACCATGATTGCCTGTAGTGCTAGGATTTAAACATACAACTTTCCGATTTGTATTTTAGCACATTTGCTATTAAATTACACACAACTATTTTCAATATTATCACAAATGGATAAATGCAAGCTGCTTTATACACATTTAAATGTATACATTTATTGTGAATTTAGAATTTATCATTAAAAATAAATAAAAAATAAAATAAATGTTAATATACTGATTTGATTGTAGGTCAAGCCTGTACATTATAACATAAATTCTGTTTTTTATATTGTTTACAGTCGGGGAAAGATATGTTCATGGCTGGTAAGCACAATTACATTCTATTTATATTCATCACTGCCCTTCAGCATATTTTCACTTTAATGCCTTTCAATATCTGCATCAGCCTGTAGTTTGTACATTTTATTGTATTGTACACTTGTATGTATGCATGAACTTGAAAATGGAGCCTTTCTATAAGTATGCTATTTAAAAATTCATAAAAAAAAAAACATGTATGCTACTCTATTTTTAAAAGTAATACATGTATGCAGAAGTTGACCAAAAGACCATTCAAAATAAAAAGAATTAGACAGAAGGGAACATTTTTTTAAATATTAATATACTTCTGCATTCATTATCTTACTTAACAAAGTGTACTTATCCAATGTTTTAAAAGCAGAGGCTTCCTCATAACTTAAATAGCAATCCATTGTCAGTTCGCCAACTTTTCATGATGCTCCACATATATCAGTAGGTAACATAATACATTTGTTATTATAGCATTATCTCAATAGGCATTATCTTGTCACTTTTAATTAAAACATTTCTATGCTCTGTAATGATAAATCAATCCTTTGTACAGAATTCATTTCATTATTATTATTTTCTTTCAGTGTTCTGACCATTTATTTTTTACTGAAAAATCCACCCTGAATGACTTGCATATTAATCTTTCTAATTAATGTGTGATCTTCAGAAAGATCTTATATTTAATAAGATCACTTTTTTAGTTGAAACTTTCTTGATGGTTTCTTTTTTTCTCACTTCCTCATACTTTCCCTTTCATACAGATACATTTCAAAAGCTTCAAGATTCATGCTAATTCGACTCATAAGACCATTATGTCACTTGCAACATTTAATGCTGCCTAGAAAAGCACAGTCTCTGCTGTATTTCTGCAGCAGTGTGTTCTCTAACTCAATGATATGACACTGCGCTGTGATACTGCACTACTGTTCTAACGTTCTATTGTCGGAAGCTAAGAATGGAACCTTTCTGTTATAACAATTAGACAATTTAACTCCATTTGAACTCTGCTATGTCAGTTGTGATAACTATAATGTAATATTCTATACTATATTATTATGACATCTGAAATCAGTGTATGACCTTTCCATTATGGAAAAGTGTATGTGCAGTGTATGACCTTTCGGTCTCTTACTGCACTCTTCAGTTTAGATTTTCATCTGAAGTGACATCTGCTTAGATTCCCTTATACAACAGAAAGCTCAATACTTTTACAAAAGGTCCTAGCAAAATTCCACAGCATCACCCCTACCCCACCTCCTGTAGTGCAATACTTATGACTCCCCTGTTCTCTTATTGGCACATTTTCTAATCTAGCAACAGAGGAGCTCTAGTAATTGCTCATCCTCCTTGACCTCTAAGCATCATTTGATAGAGTCAATCAATCTTTTGTCCATCCTCATGAGTATTGGAATTTGTGGCACAGTACAGCCATGGTTTGCTTTTCTACCTGGAGAGTAGGTCATATCAGGTGAATACATCTGTTCTGCACTCCTTGTGTACACTGGTGTCCCACAAGGCTTGGTCCTCTTCCTCTGGTTCTCCCTTTTTACTTGATCTCTTGGTGAGGTCAAATCCTCACATGGGTTTTCATACTCCTGCTACGTGGATGACATTCAACTAATCCTCTTCTTCCCTCCATTAGACACTCATGTTTCTGCTCAGATCTCAGCAGGTCTGTTGACATCTCATCATAGAGAGCAGTTGATTCATCATGGATGGCATCTCATGAGCTGAAACTTAATCACAAAAAAATAAACTGCTGTTCATTCCAGGTGATTCATCCACACATCAGGATCTTGTGACCTCCCTGGATAAAGCTTAGATTTCAACTTTCATTCACTGCACGTAACCTTGATATAACCATGGACAATGAGCTGTCCTTTTCTTTTTCCCATCACTATACTGACATACTCATGCCATTTTCTCTTTCATGACATCAGAAAGATTTGTCCATTTCTCTCAAGACAGGACACTCATGTGCTTGCCTTGTCATTTTGCTACTGTTTTGCTCATTTCAACTCATTTCTGGCATAAGTCTGCTTCTGTGCACTATTTAACCATTTGACCCAGAATGCAGCTGTCTGACTGGTTTTTGACCATCTCTTACATAACCCAATTCCTATGCTCTTTTTATTAGCTTCCTGTAGCTGCCTGCATAAGATTTAAAACACTGATGCTTCATACAAAAGCCAAATGGTCTTCTAGCTTAAAGCACTTATCACATCATGCATCTTGTCTCTTTGCTATTTTGGTATCAAAATGGTGAAATGATCGTCAGATGATGTCTAAAGACCTACAACTTCCTGAAGTTCTTTAAATGAGCACTTAATTTACTTCATTGCTTTCCTTACTATTACTATTATCTTCCTATATTTTTTTGATTTTAGACTGTGAATTAATAAACAAGATTTAGAATGTATTCATTAGTGGATATTTCATAGTCACTGTATAAGAGTCTAACAAATGGCAAAAAAAAGATAAATGTAAATTTAATTAGGATGTTGTTATTTCAGATGTTTTCAGATACATCCAAGACAATAGGAAGATTAAACAGGAAGAATATCCTCATGTGTATCCTCAGGTCTCATGTGAATCATTCAAGCATTCTGAGGGTCAGTGAGCAAGATAGATGGAATTAATCATGTGTGTGTGTGTGTGTGTGTGTGTGTGTGTGTGTGTGTGTTTGTGTTTTCTGACATAGCACATCAACAGTGTATCATAATCTATTTCATCTTTTTCTACCTTGTCCTCTGTGCACAAACACACACACATACACAAACACACACACACACACACACACACACACAAACCCCCACATGTCAGACGCACCAGTCCATCAAGCAACCACCTGCCGATGATGCTGCTCAGTAATTGGATAGGTGTGATGAAGGGTGTGTGACTGCTGCCAGTCAGAGCTACACTACAGCCAGTAAACAACAAAAAGGACCTGAAGCTGCTGTTTCACAGTAGAGAATGTTCTGGGGCTAGCCTCATGAATCAATATTTTAAGTATATTTACATGCCTGCTAGAAATTTACACTGTGAATCTGTTTTGTATGTACATTAGACACTAGTTGTCCTTTTTAGTTTATTTGTCTTATTTGTAATGGTACATTAAATAAGTACGTTGTGAATTATAGTTCAGTCTCAGAAACAAACTGAAATAAACCCATACAGTATACAAGATTTGTGTCCTTAAAGATAGTAATAACATTTGTAAATGTCTATTTAAAAAAATCACTGAATTTCAGTCACTACTGCCAGCAATTCTGTTCAGCCATAATATTTAATGCTTTATAGTCAAATATAAGCAATAAGTACTTCCTACATATTAAAAAAAACTGTATAGATATAAATTGGTAAACCAGTTAAAGCCATTGACAGGTGACATAAATAGGATTGATTATCTCATTACAATGGCACCTGTCAAGGGATGGGATTTATTAGGCAGCAAGTGAACAGTCAGGTCTCAGTGCATGAAAAATAGGCAAGTTTAAGGATTATAGTGGAATTCTGAAGGCTAATCAACTGGGCCATAGCATCCTTCAAATGACAGGTCTTGTGATGTTCCCGTATGCAGTGGTTGGTACCTACAAAGGAATTCAAGTATAGACAGCGATGAGCTGTTGATGGGGTCATCACAGTGGCACGGTGATGCGCATTAGAAGTGAAAGCTAATGCTACCTAGGAGGGAAAGGTGTTAGAACACACAGTACATTACAGCTTATTGCATATAGGGGAAGTGTAGCTGCAGACCGGTCAGAGTGTCCACCCCTGACCACCACCAAAAGTGCCTACAAAGGGCACAAGAACATCAAAAGTGCTCATATGATGAGCAATACAACAATAGCAGATGGTGACCTGGTCTGGTGAATCACATTTTTTTTTACATCATGTACACAGATGTGTGTGCGAGTTGAGAACCTGAGGAAAAGATGGCACGAGGAAAAGACAAGTTAATATAGGTGGTGTGATTATGTTCTGCTAGGATACCTTGGTTCCTGGAATTCATGTGGATGTTTATTCGGCATGTACCACCTTTATAAATAACCACCCCTTCATTACATTTGTAAAAATAGTTTGAGGAATTTAACAGAGAATTCCTTCAATAATTTTCTCTAACTCTCCTGGATCACAATCCGACCAAGCATCTGTGGGATCTTCAGGACAAAAATCTGATGGCAAATACCACAGCACCGAAGTTTTATGGAGTTTTGGTCTCACAGAGAGCAGGTGGTTTTAATGTTATGACTGATCAGTGTGTGTGTGTGCGTAAAAAAATTGTGCACACGCAATAAAATTGAGAGACTTTACAGGGTGATATGCATTGTGTAGTCCTGCTAAAGTGCATCAATTGTCCATATGTTATGAAAACAAACCCTATACATAAATTCAACAGCATGTAGTTCTTATTCCAATGTTTTTAATGTAGAAACCTGATTGCACTGTACATTAAGTGAAGTATTTGAGTAAATAGATACAGCTCAATGTTCCCTTTTCAAACAACATTTTCAAAAGAACACTTTCTATCAAAGGAATGCATTGTGTTCAGGTAGGATGTGTGTGTCTTCAGGCAGTTGAAAGCACCATGAGAGCACTGTGGGAGTGCAAATGCAGGAAGAACAGATGTTTGCACTGAGTGGTGTTGAGTGGCTTTGTATTTTCTCATCTCAGATACTCACAGTGAAGAGGGAGGGATGGACAGATGGACGCACGGAAAGGTAGCTGTGACGCGACTACGTCTGCCCTGCCTGATAAGAAGTATGAGAGTTGGTGGGGACGATTTATCCCGGTGGGGATTCTGCAAAGAAAAAAATAAATAAATAAAAACACACCGCACCCATTTCCACAACCCCAGCTAGGGGCATTTCAAGAAAATGCCAGTGTCTTAACTTTCACATTTTCCCTGTGAAGAATGCTTTTGGAACCCGCTGCTTCAATCAGTGCTTAACACACAAAAACAACAACAAAAAAAACGAAAGAAAAAAAAAAGACAGCATGCCTTCAAAGCACTTAGAAAAATTACATGCTTTTGAAGATTTGGAGAGATGATGGTGATGATACATCAAAGATTGGCTGAGAAATTTTTTTTTTTAATTGTTTTACATATATTTATATATATTTATATATTTTTTTTTTTTTTTTTTTTTTTTTTTTAAATCAAAGACAATAATCGCTTGCCTGGACAGATAAAGCACAGCAGACATGTGAAGATGTGAAGTCCTATCCTCACATGATTGAATTTAACCATTTAGAATCCTAGAGAAGGATGTGAGCCATTCTTCTTTCTTTACACTGATGTGTGTGCTGGTCTCTGCTTTGATCCTCAGTTGTGAATTTCAAATAAAGCTTTTTAAATGAATGGATTTTAATGCAACATTATTGATCCGACAATCTAAAACATTTTTAAAACTAAACAAAGAAAGATGGAGGAAATTATTATTACTGTATGAAAAACTGTATAAAATATACTTAAGCAGGATGTGCAATAGGAGTGATCCTTCTTTGATCTGTATAGCTTTTATAAAAGCTAAAGAAAGAAAAAAAACTCAGACAAAATGTTTATGTTTTAATGTACATGGATTTTTTTTTTTTAAGTGAATTGAAATATAGAGTTTCCTCAAAATTAAGCACTGCTACATTTAATTTTAAGTTTTCACAGCAGTATTTTTTTGAGTAAAGCAATAAGTACATGATTTTTTTACTCTTTCAGACACCTACCGAAAGAATATATTATAGTATTACCATAGTGCAATACAATAATCATATTGCATCACTTCTTTAGGAATGAAAGTGGGGATACAAGTAAATTAAGCCAGCAAGCATTATAAAACAACCTTTTCTTAGAATATGAGCATTTTACTGCTCTCACACTGCAGATTTACTGTTTTCCGTAAATTAGTTTTCAGGGACAGGATAAACCATAAGATGTACATTTATTAATCCCCTGTAAGGGGAAATTCAAAACAGATATGATAAACTTAGTTTTGAGGCACCGGTATTGGGATGATTGGCAGAATTTATTGGACAAGGCAACACCTGGCTCGCCACAGCGGATCATCAATGCCTCTTTCGAACCAACTACCCGTATGTCTTTCCTCTTCACATCCATAAACCTCTTCCTTGGCCTTCCTCTTTTTCTTTTTCTATTTTTTTACGGATATACCCCATGTCCCTCCTCTGTACATTTCCAAACCATCTTAATCGAGCCTCCCCCTAACCCTTGTCTCTTAAACATCCTACATGCACGGTCCCTCTAATAAACTCGTTTCTAATCCTGTCATCGTCAACTCTGCTACCTCCAGCTCCACCTCCTGTCTTTTAGTCAATGTCACTGTCTCTAAAACATTAAACATCGCAGGTCTCACCACAGTCCTATAAACTTTCCCTTTCACTCTTGCAGACACTCTTCAATCACAAATCACTCCTGCTATCACTCTTCTCCACCCACTCCACCCTGCCTGCACTCTTTTCTTCATTTCTCTAACACACTCTCCATTACTATGCACTGCTGACCCCAGGTACCTAAACTCATCCACCTTCTCCACCTCTTCTCCCTGCAACCACACCACTCCACTGCCCTCCCTCTTATTTAGTTCAGTTTGTTATTTGTATTAAAATTTTACAAATGTGTAGCTCCATTTCATATTATTGAGCTACTTGAGATCTTCCTCTCATAAAACGTCTCTGTCTAAAAGTCATTATTAACACAAGGTTGACTATGCAATAGCTGTCTTCAGCACTAGACTTCAGAAAAGTGTTTCTACAATAAATTAACCAAGCTGTAGAGACTCCTGAGTGGTGCAAAAGAAAAAAAACGTACCTTATTGCCAGGATATCAAATCATAACATTTTCAGAGGCATTTATCGCCAAAAGTGCAAGAGGACATCCGCTTAAGCTCTTTGGGTGGGAGGGAAAGCATTACTGTCTACTCTGTCAATAAATTACACACTAGCCTGTTGTGAGCTCATGTATGCTAAAGAAAGCAGTTAGTACTTAAGCCTGATCTATGAAAAAGCAGGAGGCGTAGTTTAAAGCAACAGTGTTAGCTTTTATCCTTCTGCTGCTTTATGTGTTATTTTATTTATTTAATGTAATTCCTTTATTTCATATTTTATTTTATGTACACCACTTTGTCAATGTGATTTATTCACAGATAAATTCTGCTTTTATTGTTTGTTTTTTTTGTTTGTTTGGTGTTTGTTTGCTTAAGTTATTTACTTTCTATTTGGTTATTTAAATTTTTTTTTAACATTTTTTAAATATTTATTTATCATTCATAAACCCATCCTACCCTTTTGCAGCCGACATCTTGCATTCATTATCTGCTTGGCTCGTGCCGCTCTCTCCTCTCTTTCCGGGCTCTTCAATTACTCTATCTTCCCGGAGTGAGCATCGGTGTCAGGCTACTGTAATGACTTTCAGATTATCTGTCCGTCCATGATGAATGAGATGGAAATGTGGCTCTGGCGTTCCGAGCCCTGGCTTTGCTCCAGATGGGCACGCGGGGAGGCTGTGGCACAGCCAAACAGAGCAATCTTAACTATAAATAACATCTAACACACAGTCTACAAGCGCTCCCTCCAGCCTTATAATATACAATGAAGAGTTTGCTTGGCTCAATATTGACAGAGGGTCGAGTATGACAGTTGATCCGATACGCTTCTAGACACAGGAAATTCAATCCCGAGCACATATGCACTGAAGACAGTTCTTATTGTTATTGTTGATCATTGGTGTCCAGAGTCCACTGCATTATGTATGGTACCTGTGGCGAGGAAAGTGATTATGAAGGTTGGTCCTGTCACTGACCTTTTTTAAAGGCTATGCCAACAGATGGCTTTGTGTAACTGACCCTGCTGCAAATGATGCCAACATGAGATGGAGGAACGCGCTGACAGTGACAAAGCTACCTGATCAGTGTGGCACGTCTCACCTGTCTCTCAGTCTGACCTTCTCCTTGCTTCCTACTTTCCTCCCTCCCTCCCTCCCTACCTCACCACCCATTTTTCTTTCAGTTTGCTTCTGAATTACCCATCCAACCTCTGATGCCATTCATGTCGCTCAATTACTCCTATGTCTGCCCAGCATGGACACAGTAATGACGTTCTGATTATCTGTCGGCAAATGAGCAATGAAATGGGCATATGAGAAATGGGAACACACTCAGAGCCATTTAGTGCAACTTGTGGGGCTCCTCAATGCCATGCTGCAAAAAGAAGTTATAGTGAGAAATATTCGGCTCCTGTGAAGGCATGAAATTACACTCCAGGATTTAATTGACCCCTTTGAATACACAAAAAAACTTGAGACAATACATTAGCACATAGATGTAGTGCATTGCCAAGCATGTTGCTATTAAAAGTGTATACTTCAGAGCTCTCCTAAATCAGAACAGATCCCCCTTTTCTGTGTTCTGTTCTATTGACTGCCCAGATGTCTGGTGCTCAAATCTGTCCCTTTTATTGGCAGAATGATTCATTACCTTTTCAGGCTTTTGTTCATTTTCCATAAATTCCAGTTCAGTCATTAAGATTAAATTCTGACACTGCTTCAAGATAAGAAAGTAGAAAGATACCGACGTTTCTGCTTCAAAAGGGAACACATAGTTGTAAACCATTTTTCTAGTTTGAGGCAGTTTGAGATTGTTTGGAAATTCAAACCAATGTTTAATTTTCAATCTCAATTTTAAAACAATGTATGCCTAAGTCAACTATTGTGATGAAGAACCGTGTCCATTAAAATTATGTTTTATAATGCACTGCATAACTTTTTTCTTTTTCATGAAAATATTTATGTGAGTAAGTTATAGAAAATGACTGTATATTTTTAGTGGAAAAATAGTTTTTATTTGTTTATTTATTTATTTATTTATTTATTTATTTAGCACCAAATTGCACTCACTATTTTCACTCTTATGTCATAGGCAGAGCAGTGCCATGGTGGGTGTGGCCTTTCAAATCACCTCCTATTAATATATTTACTAAACACACTTTACAAATTTCCACATACTCTCATTAAATGCGGAAAAAAACGTTCCCTGACATCAAGGGACATCTTATTCTATTCATTAGAACCCTGTTTTGTGGATGTGCACTAATTATGTCACTTCAACTTAAATACGCTACCTCACTACTAACTAAATACAACTGATTAAATGATTTACTAACAGATTGGAACAGACCATTAGCAATGTGAATAGGAGAATTCACACACACAAACACACAAATACACTCACTCAATACTATATAATTAGTATCAATTAATTGTCTAATATAACTAATTAAATACTAGAATGTAGGAATTAGGCAATACAAATGCTATGTCCTAGAGTTATGTAAACCAGACAGGTATTATTTTTTGTGCTGCACAAAATATATTAACACAAGTGCTATAAACAAAACCTTGATAAATGTACTTAACTACACTGAAATGCCAGAATATGCAAGGAGCATATTTGATTGGGTCTGACAGTATGTCTAAGCATTCCTCCCCTTTTTTTCCCTTTCCAGGTCAAGATTTACTGAACACATGCCTTATTTTTTGCTCTGTGAAATAGGGTCTTAGATATGAATTACTGGGGCTATATCTACAAGCCCTGTAATCACTCTTTAATCAGACTAAACGCTTTAAAGCTCTGCACTCTTGTTTAATCAGACATTAACATTCAAATCAATCACTTTATGTTTAATTAAGCATTAATGACCTCAGACGTTAGCTGATATGATTGGCGGAGAGGAACTCTGATACCCACTGGCTTAAATTGCTCTATTATTAATACTGACCAGGCTACAGGCTACAGCGTACGCACAGTAAATTAGACAGAAAGGGGCACTTGGTTGGTCTGCCATAAGTCATATTCTGACACTTAGTTTGCCTGGAGTCGTTTCATTGTTTTTTCAGCTGCTGTCATCAAGCAGTCTTATACATCAAGAAATGGTTTTGTATTCTGCACAAGTCAGTGCACTGGAAGTGAACAGTATTATGTATAGTATATACATGATTATAGCTACAGTGTGAATGTGAGTCTGGGTAATCCTCCAGATACGAGTGAGAAGAATAAAATGTGATGTTTCTCATCTGTTTCCCATATCTGAGTTTGTACATGCCTTGCCCTGTTATTGCAGGGTGACAGCACAATGATCCATGCCGGACTAAGGCAGAGGAGCCATATGGTGTTCCATGTAGTGCCATTAGTGTAGAAACTTGATGGGGGAACACCAGTGTCTTAATTATCTCTGCTCAGTCTGTAGCCCATCGAGAGCAGAGAGCAAAACCTTTTTATCCTCTGTGCTCCCAAACACCCTTGCGGCCATTAACGCATGCACCATGCTGCAAAAACAAGTGAAATATGTTACAGGCGAAATAAATGACTCGGTATAGTGTGACTGAATTTAATTAGCCTTGCAATTATCTGTTTGCATGCAATATTTTTTTTTCTTTTCCTGGCCAAATGACTGTTCACCCCAACTCTCAAGAGTCCAACCGAATCCTTTGTCCTACTGTATTTAAAATAGCAACCTTCATTAATTATGTGTGTATTTGTGCAGTACAAAATTATCGTGTGCTTTTGTGAGGACATGTTGAAGCACTGCGTAATAATGAGGCCGCACTCATAGCATGCAGTCATCTCGGCTAGTATTACTACATAAAGCATAATGAAACCTTTACATGAAGCAGGATATCACCTTTAGTGTAAGTGCGTTAGAATCATTTTCATGTTGAATAAGGTTTTTTCACACCTTAACAGTAACTGTAACTTCATAAAGCATGAGGACATGCTACCTTTTAAAAAAGCCAGAGCCCTAGTTTTTTTCATTAAGCTTAAATACATGATCGTGAATTATTTTCTTCCATACAATATGTTGTGGCGCCGTTTGTCAAAATGATGACTGCATTTTTCATGTGCAATATATAATCAGGTCTCATAGACGATAACATTCAATAGCCAAACTGGCAAATAGCGCTCAATGTGGTTCAAGTCCATTAAGACTACATTAAGGATCATTCCCATTGTTTTTCCATTATTCTGTTTTCTGTTTTTCTGTTTTCTGGAGTCAGCACCATTATTAATTCTGGGCTTTTCCTCATTTTTCAAGGTCCTAAATGATTCTAATAAGATAAATTTATCCTTTTGCTCCTATAGAAAAATATTACGTGCATTACAGTGACTTATTACAGCGCAGTGCGCTAGAAATCATTATTGTGGGTCTTTTGTTGCCAGCAGCCATTAGACTGGATAAAGCCTCCTCCAGCTAACCAGACTCCCCAATCTTACTCAGTCATCATCCAACATCCATGTTTAAAAAAAAGCAGTAAAGCATCAACATAATATTATCTAGAATGTTAGACCTCTTCTACGTATTTTACTTATTGCTCTTTTATTATGCTTTCCAAAAAATTCCCCAAAATCTCATTACCATCGTCAGTGAAGTATAAGGTATAAAAGTGTTTCTAATCTAACTATCAGGGTCAGTGCCTAGTTTTATATTGAAGTTCTAGGCAGCTATAACAAGTCATCATACTGCACATGGCCAAAACCTCATTAAAAATATCTCTTGATAAACCTTTTGTCCCTATTTTATTTCTTCCAAAATAGTACAGTGGATAGAATTAGTGCCTCACAGTTCAATCTTTAGCTCAGACTAGGCGGAGATTCTTAGCATGTTCTCCATAAGTCTAAGTAGGTTTCCTCCAGATATTTAGGTTTCCTCTGAATTTGGATTGGATACAATAAATTACCCTAGGTGTAAATGAGTATGTGCATTGAATTGCCATCATAACCAGGGTGCATCCCAGCTTCATATCTAGTGTTGTCTGGGTAAGCTGAACATCAACAGTGTCTCAAATCGGACACTGTGGTTGTTGAAGCTGAACATCAGATCAGAATTCACCAATTGGTCAGGAGCCAACACAACAAATAGTAGATAGTTTGTAGAACCTGAACACTAGCATAAATCCTATTTATTTTATCCACTCAATGTTTTTGATTGACCTGCTTTCTATTGACCATTATGCCTAACAATTTTTAATAAAACATACATCCATCTGCCTTCACTTTGGGACAATGAATACATAAATGAGTGATTCCAACGTTTCCATCTATTTATTTTAATACAGCCATTTACATGCACAAGCATACTTACTTACCCAAGCACAATTGTTTTCACGATTTCTATATTCTAATCCTCTGTGTGTAAGCTACGCCCAGTTTCCTTTTATCATGTTGGTTATTGGTGGATTTATTGAGCATTTTATAGCTTTGCTTTCATTTAACAAAACTAAGAAATAAAAATAAAAGAATGTTCAAGTGTGTGTGTGTGTGTGTGTGTGTGTGTGTGTGTGTGTGTGTGTGTGTGTGTGTGTGTGTGAGAGAGAGACCGAGAGAGAGAGAGAGACCGAGAGAGAGAGAGAGAGAGAGAGAGAGAGAGAGAGAGAGAGACCGAGAGAGAGAGAGAGAGAGAGAGAGAGAGAGAGAGAGAGAGACCGAGAGAGAGAGAGAGAGAGAGAGAGAGAGAGAGAGAGAGAGAGAGAGAGAGAGAGAGAGAGAGAGAGAGAGAGCAGCTTACACCATCTATAAATTATGCATGCATCCATGTACACTCAGTCTGTCCTTTTCTAAACAGCTAAAAGTGTGGACAAACAGTAATTACTTTTCAAGCAATGCAATGGCACATGTCAAAGCACAGAACAAAAGCAAAAATAAATTATTTTGGCTTTATTTATATTCATAGCATAATCAAAGACACAAATGCATATTTTTTAAGCAATGCTAAATTATTCTATATCTGTCCTTAATTACACATGAACAGATCCAACATTTCAAATGTAATGGAATCTTTGCATAATTATAGTGGCTAGCATTTGCTTATTTTATCAGTCAGAACATAAGAATACCCTTCATGGTTTTGAGAATCTGGGTCTATTTTATTATACTACTATACTACTATCTACTATACTTTCTGACTTTCTGTATACTTTCTGTGTTTTAATACAGAGCATATTGTTGTAGGTTTAGTTTAGGTTTTTGTTAAGATTGTATGAGAAACATAAATAAAAACATTTTATATATAAAGACTTGTGCATTTCCCATGCCTTACACCATTATAAATATGTTTTCTACGTATTGCATGGTGTGTGTTGTAGTGCCTCAATAAAGCAGACTTTCTTATTTATTGATGCTCTATGGTGTATGAACTATCTACTGTATTAAGCAATTCTTATTATATAAAAGGGTTCCACATTCTTTGAAAATCTCTCTGAAATGGAAACAGCCGGTTAAAGGGTTCTGCATAGGAACTTTAATGGTCCCCCAGAGGGACAACCAAAAAAAAATCTTTGATGTATTCTGATGTTTTTTTAATGTCAAAGCTTTTCTGAAGGCTTATTAAAGTTATCTTCTTCACTCTCGCTGCTCGCTGGGCTTCAAGCAATCACAATTGTTTAGATTTTGTTTTCTCAACTAAAGCTGAAGATTTGTAATAAATGATGCATGTGCAGTTACACATATGGCACAGATATCATACACCTGTAATGCCTGATATCATATGCTTCCATATGATTGGAATTTGACATACGCTTATCACAAATAAATACCAATAAGTAGTGTATGTTTTCGGACAGGTGTTCTTAAACATATTTCATGATCTGTCATAACATTTGTAATATAATTGTCATTTAATGCAAAAACACACAATAGCAGAAACAGATACAAATGTTGGGTAAGAATGTTTTATTAAATCTTGGGCAAACAAATCTAAAATAGCAGGCAAGAATCAGGAATGTGGAACAGGCATCGGTCGGGCAATTAGCAAACAACAGCACAAAACTAAAGCAGGAAATAAGAAACTAAAAACAAGATAGAAATTTGGAAAAACATAAAGTAAGAGCAATAAAAAGAAACCAACTTAGTAATCGCAGCTAAACTGGACAGGTTATTTTGTGACAAGACAAGGGGCCCAAGCGGGTATTAATACACACGGAATTGAGACCAGCTGTGAATGAGACTGCACATGAGCAGACCAACCAATTACAGGACAGGGGTTTGGACATGACAACAAAAGAATACACAAGGGACGTAGTCTAAGCTAACACACATAGCTACATAAACACAGAAGCAAGGTAGTATTTAGTGATTTGGCCTGCACATGCTTCGTGGCAGCTAGCGCTATGAGAGGGCATGCACAATGCACAGCTATAAACAGAGTGAGGGGGGAACTCTATGACAATAATGTTTTACTTAACACCCTGAAAAACCACTCTAAGAGAAAAGCAACATTTTTAAACTTTAGTATTAACAATGAAGACTCTTAGATAAAAAAACGGCATGCAACAACTGCAGCACCTTTTATTTATTATTTATATGATTTAAGTTTGTTGTCAGGCTTTTGTTATGTGTAACCCTTTTGTATAATTTAATACAACTTGTCAGAAAATCTGCTTTAAACAGATAAATAAATTGGTGACCTCACAACTCTCTGGTCCCTGAAGCTCACATGTTCACCACATGTGGCTTTCCCTTGGAGTTCTGGTTCCGGAATGAATCGTGTTACAGCTGGCCGTGTGGATCTGCCAAGGAGAGAGCCACAATGAGCAATATGCTGAGTTGGCGCCATTGTGCCTTAGTAAAACCTTTGGCAGTTCTGGGACACAACTTGTTTTTGCAGACACAACTCTCCCTAGTGTTCATGCTGTTCATGCCCATTTACTCTCACTGAGCCTAAGTGTAAAAGGGTCCTCCTCTGAGAGCAGTCTGACCTAAAGCCTGCCTGATAATTGATAATAGCTGAGTCTTGCAATATTATCCAGTGGACCAACACATCTCTACACATCTCAGAGACAGGAAAAAATGTAAGTGTTAGAGAGATATCTCTTGATTCCAACTGGTTAATATTTCACACTGGGGGTCTACACCGTCCCTGGGACCAGACTGACCCCCAGCTGGATGAAAGAGGTGACCCATCTTACACTAGTGGGGTACAGGTTCTAAGATTCCATTTCCAATAAGCAAAAGTTTGTACAGATCACATTGTAATGAGAGCATGTCACCGTTTGGGGCATTTAGGGTCCAGTTATTGCATCATTTTCAATGTCACTTTGCTGCAGTAAGCACAGAAAAATACCCTTGTTTCTGCCATCAAAATTCAACAGGAGCTGAACTGCACATAGTAGCTTAACCTTAGTGGCATGTGTAATAATGTCTCGTACATGCTTTGGTGACAAGGTAGATAGCATTCTCAGTGAATATGACCTACATTTCAGAGTCAGAATCAGAAAAGGGGGTTTAATGCCATGTGGGCTCACACACACAGGGACTACTTTTTTGGTAACAGAAGCTTCTAGGTTTTTAAAAGAAAACATTAATAATAAAAAGATATGTACAATGTACAAGTTGATATATGTAAAATGTGAAGATCTTATATACAGATGTGTGCAAAGTTCACAAAGCAGTGCATAGAAACTATGGCAGTGAATGCATTGTATTGAATAAACTGTACTTGTATATGTTTAAATGTATTCCATATAAGTTAGTTACCAGTGTAAGTTTAAGTGCTCATGAGGTGAATTGCCAAAGGAACAGGCTCGTTTTGTGTCTTGTAGTTCTGTTGCTCAGTGCTACCAAGGTGCATTGTGTATGCTATAAAAAAAGTGAGGGCCCTCAGGATCCAGTTCAGCTCTCTCAAATCTAGAATCAAATGCAAATGTCAGGGTCTGCATTGTACCTCCATTTAAGACAAAACAATCTTTCTGAGTAAGAGCAGCAACCTTCTTAAGGTTTACTATCAACAATGACGTTAGGACCAATTGGTCTATGTATTTGTGTCACAAACAGCAATGCTTTCACATTAATTGGCATCCTGTCGTGGTTAGAGTGCATTATTTAGGGTCTGTCTCAAAGAATGAAAAGGGGTTACTTAAGTGCCATGTTAAATTGAGAAACCAACTCTTGGTTCTCTTCTGAATGGCCAAAGGAGACTAACAGGGTATAACAGGGTAGATTATACAAATGTCCAACAAAGCAGACTGTTCGAACCACATTTGGTGCTGGGTTTTAGGTGCTACATTGTAGATAATATTAGGAACTAACATGTTTTCCAAACGTTCCACAACATTAAATATAACAGTATTGAACAGTAAAGCCCTATGCTATACACAAACACTACTGGCAAATTGCTGTAGTAGATGAAAAGTTGTGCTGTTAGAGGTCTGATGTAAAATATTTAAGTATAACATATGAAGTATATCTCATTCATAAATATTCATGATTTCCATAAAGGGATTAATGATAATCTCCAGTATAAGATACGACCATGCTTTGATACAGAGGCTAGTGTTCTATTCACAATAATCCAAACACACATACACACACTCTCAGTGTTCTCATGCAGTGTCACCATTTGTAACGATGATGTAATTTTCCAGATAGACTGGGAGCAAAGGATTTGCTAATGCAACGCTCAAGGGAAAGGCCTTGTGTTGGACACAGAGCACACCTGAGCCATGTTCTGTCTCTGGTGCAAGTGCACAGATTGGAGAATGGTGATAATTACTTGCAAAAGTATCACTGAGAGACAGGGGGTAGACAGAGTTCAGTAGAGCTCAATTTCCATTTTAAATGTGCTCTTTTTGCAATAAAAAAAGGATTCAGCCTGCTAGCACAACTTTACATGACATAATCGAGTGAGCCTTTGTCTTTGTTGCTAGGAGCTTTATTCCTTATTCAATTCCATTAAAATAGTCCTGACCAGCCACATAGTTTATAAGAGAAGATTTCTCTGTGTTTTGGTATTTAAAGCAGTATTATAATTGTTTTATAATTACAGTGGAACCCGGTTATGTCGATGTCCTAGTGTCAGGCTGATGACGCGGAAGCGGAAATAGTTCAATCATAGTCTTTATTTACACAGTTCAACAAAGAAACACTCACTGCTGCCGAGGTGAGAAAACAAACAAAAGAATATCCGCTCGAGACGAGTAATCCCAAAACGAAACCTTGAGTCCGAAACGAAAGTAAAAGGCAACTAGTAATCCCAAGAGAACAGAACCAGGATACGGAACCAGCGGGGAATGCTGGCGGTCGAACAGCCACGGGTATCACCAGCATGACAACACAAGAACCGACAGCCTGTGACTCGAGAACGTGAGTTTATATAGTCTGAACCGTAACGAGTCACAGCTGTCGGTGTTCAGGCAGGTACGGGATAATGAGGAACATTGAGAGCTACTGAAGGGGGCGTGGCAGGGTGAATCTCTGACAGCGGCCGAGGAAGGCGTGGCAGGGGAATCCTGACGGTGGCCGAGGCGTGGCAGGGGAATCCTGACAGTACCCCTCCAGGGGCGGCACCGACGCCCAAAACCCCACCAACGCCAGGCAGGCCGGGGCACTCTGAGGAAGGCCTCCCCAACCGACCCGGGACAAAGGAGGCCCTATGAGCACCGCAGTAGAACAGGGAGGATCGGAAGGGCCCAAGGCAAAACGGTGTCTACGGTCGGGATCAGGAACGGGTCAGCGGCCCTCGAAGACCGGAAGCTGAGCCAGGCTCTTGGCGGAGACCAGTGGTGGCGTGATCTCCACGGCGTGGAACCGGAACCGAGCGACGTCCACGGCGGAGACCGGGGGCCGAGCGACGTCCACGGCGGAGAACCTGAACCGAGCGACGCCCACGGCGGAGGCCAGAGGCGGCGACGCCTCGGCGGAGACCAAGGGCCGAGCGACGCCTCGGCGGAGACCAGGGCCGAGCGACGCCTCGGCGGAGACCGGAGGCGGAGGCGACCTTCCTGGAGACCTGGGCGGAGACTTCCTCCACGGAGACAGGAGGCGGAGAGACTTCCTCCACGGAGACAGGAGGCGGAGACTTCCTCCACGGAGACAGGAGGCGGAGAGACTTCCTCCACGGAGACAGGAGGCGGAGAGACGCCTCCACGGAGACCTGAGCGGAGAGACGTCCTCCACGGAGACCTGAGCGGAGAGACATCCTCCACGGAGACAGGCGGCGGAGCGACGACCTTCTTGGGGACCAGGAACACAGGGGCACCCTCGGCAGGACGTTGATCCGGAACGACACCCTCGGATGGCCTCTGGAGAGCTCTGCCGTCGCCCTGCGGGGAACCTGGGGGCCCGACGTCGCCATGAGGGGAACCTGGAGGCCCGACGCCGCCATGAGGGGGACCTGGAGGCCCGACGTCGACCTGAGGAGGACCTGGGGGCCCGACGTCGTCCTGAGGAGGACCTGGGGGCCCGACGTCGACCTGAGGGGAGCCCGGGGGCCCGACGTCGACCTGAGGGGAGCCCGGGGGCGAGACGTCGCCTTCTGTGGAGCCCGGGGGCGAGACGTCGCCTTCTGTGGAGCCCGGGGGCGAGACGTCGCCTTCTGTGGAGCCCGGGCGAGACGCCGCCTGTGGAGCCCGGGCGAGACGCCGCCTGTGGAGCCCGGGCGGGCGTCGCCTTCTTTGCGACCAGGCGGCGGTACGACGTCCCTCGCGGCCAGGCGGCGGTACGGCGTCCTCTCGCGGCCAGGCGGCGGTACGGCGTCCTCTCGCGGCCAGGCGGCGGTACGACGTCCCTCGCGGCCAGGCGGCGGTACGACGTCCCTCTCGCGGCCTGAGCTCTCTTGGGGACTCGGGCACGAGCTCTCCTGGGGACTCGGGAACGGGCACGAGCTCTCCTGGGGACTCGGGAACGGAGCGAGCTCTCCTGGGGACTCGAACGGGAGCGAGCTCTCCTGGGGACTCGGGAACGGGAGCGAGCTCTCCTGGGGACTCGGAAGCTGAGCGGCACCCTCGGCGGAACTCGGAAGCTGAGCGGCACCCTCGGCGGAACTCGGAAGCGGCCCGGCGCTCTCGTGAAGACTCTGTGGCGGCCCGGCGCTCTCGTGAAGACTCTGTGGCGGCCCGGCACTCGTGAAGACTCTGTGGCGGCCCGGCACTCGTGAAGACTCTGTGGCGGCCCGGCGCTCTCGTGAAGACTCTGTGGCGGCCCGGCACTCTCGTGAAGACTCTGTGGCGGCCCGGCTCTCGTGACGGGTCTGTGGCGGCTCGGCTCTCGTGACGGGTCTGCGGCGGCCCGGCTGTCTCGTGACGGGTCTGCGGCGGCCCGGCTGTCTCGTGACGGGTCTGCGGCGGCCTGGCTGTCTCGTGACGGGTCTGTGGCGGCCCGGCTCTCTCGTGACGGGTCTGTGGCGGCTCGGCTCTCTCGTGACGGGTCTGTGGCGAAGCGGCACGCCCACGGGAACCTCGAAACAGGGCAGCACGCTTGTAGATGTCCGGTGCCAGCACTGACAGCTCATGGGAATGCTGGGATGCCAGGGCGCGCTCGCAGACGCTCGGAGTTGGTGCAGAGCGTCCACGAGAACCCCGGAACACAGCAGCTCGCTTGTACTGACCCAGGGGCAGGGCCATGTGTCCGAGGAAACCCGGGAACTGAGCCTCGCGTTCTTTCATGCCCAGGGACGGAACCGAGCACCTTGGAGAATCCTGGAACGGAGCCGCGCGCTCTGAAGACCCATGGGACGAAGCTTCTTCATCCTCAAGGGGACTGTCGTGGAGATCCACCACCTCCATCCCACACATCCCCAGAAGAAGCTCGCAGAATTCGGCGAGTGAGCCAAAATTGCCCCCATTGGCGCTCCATAATCTGCTGGTTTTTGACAGAGCGTCACCAGACAGGAGAGAGATGCAGAAGGCGATCTTGGCTCGTTCTGAGGAAACTGCAAACTTTTCCTCCACATACTGCCGATGCTCCTTAGAAACCCGCCCAATTCTTCTCCTTTCCCGGAGAAGCGAGCCGGAAATCCCTTCGCGCTCGCGGAGGGGCGTGGCGCAGCCGCGCTTTCATGCTCCGGCTTCTGTGGCTTTGAGCCGCGGGAAGCAGCTTGGAATCCCCGGCGAAAATCTGAGGCTGGGTTCGGCTGCCACTTCATCGCGGCCGAAATCGCGGGAGGGCGATTCCGCCGGTTCAGGTCGGTTCTTCTGTCAGGCTGATGACGCGGAAGCGGAAATAGTTCAATCATAGTCTTTATTTACACAGTTCAACAAAGAAACACTCACTGCTGCCGAGGTGAGAAAACAAACAAAAGAATATCCGCTCGAGACGAGTAATCCCAAAACGAAACCTTGAGTCCGAAACGAAAGTAAAAGGCAACTAGTAATCCCAAGAGAACAGAACCAGGATACGGAACCAGCGGGGAATGCTGGCGGTCGAACAGCCATGGGTATCACCAGCATGACAACACAAGAACCGACAGCCTGTGACTCGAGAACGTGAGTTTATATAGTCTGAACCGTAACGAGTCACAGCTGTCGGTGTTCAGGCAGGTACGGGATAATGAGGAACATTGAGAGCTACTGAAGGGGGCGTGGCAGGGTGAATCTCTGACAGCGGCCGAGGAAGGCGTGGCAGGGGAATCTGACGGTGGCCGAGGGGCGTGGCAGGGTGAATCTCTGACAGCGGCCGAGGAAGGCGTGGCAGGGGAATCCCTGACGGTGGCCGAGGGGGGCGTGGCAGGGGAATCCCTGACACCTAGGGGGTCGCCAAAAAGCATCGAGATAACCGATGATCGAGATAAACGAAAATCAAAATGGCGGCAATATATTAACGTGCTTAAAATTTCTTTATGTACATGATGTGCGTTAATAAATGAGAATGTGCATGCACGTGTTTTTGAAGGGTTTTTTTACACAACAGTGTTGCCGCGATTTGTTTGATGAAGGCATGCTATAAAAATACATACAGTACATGTTTATCTGTCAGGAATCCACCTGCCACGCCCCCTTCGGCGCCCCCTTCGGCGTGTCAGGTGCTTTCTCGGCCGCTTTCTCTGAAGCTCCCGGCTTCAATCGCGCACATATGATGCTCGTTTATCATCATCACCAGCTCCTATTTAAACTTCCACACTCTCACTGTCCGTTATTGTTGGTATATGTTGGTTCACGGCGGTCGTTGTATCGCGCATGCGTTTCCCGGGACATGTCTTCCCACCGGCACTCTCTCAACGGCTGCGCTTTTCTTCCCAAAGGGCATCGCGGATTCCCCCCCGATCCTGCCGGTGTTCATTCTATGCTTTTGCTGCTCATCCCACGTTCTCCCGTGTGCTGTTCAGTGCCACGCTTCTACTTTCGCCTCCCGTTCATCGCATAACATTTAACAACAAAAGGCATATGTGCACTAAATAACAGCAAAGATTCACCAGTATACAATACAACACCTGTAGCATCTGTAAGGCTTGATTTTTCCGCCACTTTCGCGAGTTCTTCTGCGGCTGCACCGAGATAACTGACGTTAAATGGCAAATTTTTCCCCCCTTGTGCTCGAGATATTAGGGTTCGGCGACATAAAAAAAGTCGACATAACCGATAAAAAATGCTAAGACAAAGCGAGAATTTGGCGGTTCCACTGCAAAAACGTCGACTTAATAGGGTTCCACTGTAAATACTAGTATAAAGAGAATTTTTAAAAAATCCTAATACATCTACTATCTTCTTCTTGTTCTTTCGGCTGCTCCCATTTTCATCTGCCTCTTTCAAACCAACTACCTGCATGTCTTCCCTTAACACATCCATAAACCTCCTCCTTGATCTTCCTCTTTTCCTCCTTCCTGATGGCTTCATCCTCAGCATTCTCCTACCGATATATCCCTCCTCTGCACATGTACAAACCATCTCAATTGTGCCTCACCTTGTCTCCAAAACGTCCTGCCCATCCTAGTTACTCCCAACGAAAACCTCAACATCTCCTGTCTTTTACTCAATGCCACTGTCTCTAAACTATCCAACATAGCAGGTCTCACCGCAGTCCAATAAACTTTACCTTTCTCTCTTGCAGATACCCTTCTATCAAAAATCACTCCTGCCACTATTCTTTACCCACTCCACCCTGCCTGCACTCTTTTCTTCACTTCTCAACACACTCTCCATTAGTTTGCACAGTTTACATCAGGTACCTGAACTCCTCCACCTTCTCCACCTCTTCTAACTGCAACCGCACCACTCCACTGCCCTCCCTCTCATTCACACACATGTACTCTGTCTTACTCCTACCGACTTTCATTCCACTTCTCTCCAGTGCATACCTTCACCTCTCCAGGCTCTTCTCAACTTGCTTCCTACTCTCACCACAAATCACAATAACATCATCATAGTCCACTGAGACTTCAGTCTGACAGTCTGTCCATCACCCCTGCAAACAGGAAAGAGCTCAGAGTCAATCCTTGATGCGGTCCAACCTCCACCTTGAACCAGTCTGTCGTTCCTACTGCACACTTCACTGCTGTCACGCTTTTCTCATACATGTCCTGCACCACCCTCACATACTTCTCTGACACACCTGAGTTCTTCGTACAATACCATAACTCCTTTCTTGGCACCCTGTCATACGCTTTCTCTAAATCCACAAACACACAATGCAACTACTTCTGACCTTCTCTAGACTTTTTCATCAACATTCTCAAAGCAAATAATGTGTCTGTGGTGCTCTTGCTCGGCATGAAACCATACTGATGCTCACAGACAGTCACCTCTTTTTTAGGTGAGAAGAGGTGACCGTATGTCATCTGATCCAACCAACTTCCCACTCTTCATCCTCTTAATCACTGCTCTTACTTTCTCCTTACTAATCCTATCCACTTCATGCTTCACAATCTCCACACCATCCAACCTTCTCTCTCTCATATTTTCCTCATTCATCAGCTGCTCAAAATACTCCCTCCATCTTCTCAACACACTCTCCTCACTAGTCAACACATTTCCATCGCCATCCTTTATTGCTCTTACTTTTAGCACATCCTTCCTGGTCAATTGGTACAAATCCTTTTCTCCTTCCTTAGTGTCCAGCTTCACATACAGCTCCTTATATGCCTTTTCCTTGGCTTTTGCCACATCCCTCTTCACCTGCTGCCGCATCTCCTTGTACTCCTGCCCACTTTTCTCCTCACTCTGTCGATCCCAATTCTGTTTTGCCAACTTCTTTCTCCTTATGCTTTCCTGCACTTTCTTATTCCACCACACATCTCTTTGTCTTCCTTTCTATTTCCAGATGTCACTCCAAGTACCTTTCTAGCTCTCCCTTATCACTTCTGCAGGAGTTGCCCAATCATCCAGCTCCTCTTCACCACCACAGAGCCCCTGTCTGATCTTTTCTTTGAATCTCACACTACAGTCTTCCTCCTTCAGTTTTCACCATCTTATTATTCTTTCAGTCCTCACTTTCCTCCTCTTCTTCATACCCAAAACCATCCTACAGACCACTATTTGATGCTGTATAGCTACACTGTCCCCTGCCAACACCTTACAATCTCCAATCTCCTTCAGGTTGCATCTCCTACATAAAACATAGTCCACCTGTGTGCACCTTCCTCCACTCTTATACGTCACCCTATGATCCTCCTTCTTCTTAAAATAAGTATTCACCACTGCCATTTCCATCCTTTTAGCAAAATCTACCACCATCTGCCCTTCCACATTCCTTTCCTTAAGGCCATAAATACTAATCACATCCTCATCACCTCTTTTCCCTTCACCAACATGCCCATTAAAGTCTGCCCCAATCATCAATATTTCGTTCCTAGGTACACCTTCTACCACTTCATCTAACGCACTCCAGAATTTTTCCTTCTCCTCCATCGCACAACCCACTTGTGAAGCATAGGCACTGATGTAATTTATCATCACAACATATCTACCTTTCTCCTCTCCATCATATCAGCTACCTCTCTCCCTTTACCAGTCATAGTTCTTCGTACAATACCATAACTCCTTTCTTGGCACCCTGTCATACGCTTTCTCTAAATCCACAAACACACAATGCAACTACTTCTGACCTTCTCTAGACTTTTCATCAACATTCTCAAAGCAAATAATGTGTCTGTGGTGCTCTTGCTCGGCATGAAACCATACTGATGCTCACAGACAGTCACCTCTTTTTTAGGTGAGAAGAGGTGACCGTATGTCATCTGATCCAACCAACTTCCCACTCTTCATCCTCTTAATCACTGCTCTTACTTTCTCCTTACTAATCCTATCCACTTCATGCTTCACAATCTCCACACCATCCAACCTTCTCTCTCTCATATTTTCCTCATTCATCAGCTGCTCAAAATACTCCCTCCATCTTCTCAACACACTCTCCTCACTAGTCAACACATTTCCATCGCCATCCTTTATTGCTCTTACTTTTAGCACATCCTTCCTGGTCAATTGGTACAAATCCTTTTCTCCTTCCTTAGTGTCCAGCTTCACATACAGCTCCTTATATGCCTTTTCCTTGGCTTTTGCCACATCCCTCTTCACCTGCTGCCGCATCTCCTTGTACTCCTGCCCACTTTTCTCCTCACTCTGTCGATCCCAATTCTGTTTTGCCAACTTCTTTCTCCTTATGCTTTCCTGCACTTTCTTATTCCACCACACATCTCTTTGTCTTCCTTTCTATTTCCAGATGTCACTCCAAGTACCTTTCTAGCTCTCTCCCTTATCACTTCTGCAGGAGTTGCCCAATCATCCAGCTCCTCTTCACCACCACAGAGCCCCTGTCTGATCTTTTCTTTGAATCTCACACTACAGTCTTCCTCCTTCAGTTTTCACCATCTTATTATTCTTTCAGTCCTCACTTTCCTCCTCTTCTTCATACCCAAAACCATCCTACAGACCACTATTTGATGCTGTATAGCTACACTGTCCCCTGCCAACACCTTACAATCTCCAATCTCCTTCAGGTTGCATCTCCTACATAAAACATAGTCCACCTGTGTGCACCTTCCTCCACTCTTATCGTCACCCTATGATCCTCCTTCTTCTTAAAATAAGTATTCACCACTGCCATTTCCATCCTTTTAGCAAAATCTACCACCATCTGCCCTTCCACATTCCTTTCCTTAAGGCCATAAATACTAATCACATCCTCATCACCTCTTTTCCTTCACCAACATGCCCATTAAAGTCTGCCCCAATCATCAATATTTCGTTCCTAGGTACACCTTCTACCACTTCATCTAACGCACTCCAGAATTTTTCCTTCTCCTCCATCGCACAACCCACTTGTGAAGCATAGGCACTGATGTAATTTATCATCACAACATATCTACCTTTCTCCTCTCCATCATATCAGCTACCTCTCTCCCTTTACCAGTCATAGTACCAACATTTAAAGTACTAACCTGAATCTCCTCTCTCCTACACTACTCCTTTTCCTGCTGTCTCTTTTCCTCCTCTCTCCTTCTCCTCCTTCGGCCAACAGTAGCCCATTTTCCACAGGTACCCTGTTGGCTAACAGTACCTGTGGAGGTCGTTGGTAACCTGGGCCTTGATCGAACCAGTATGAATTTCTGATTAGTGATTCGCATATTTGATTTAGAACGTTTTACGCTGGATGCCCTTCCTAACGCAACCATCCCTATTTATCCGGGCTTGGGACCTGGATAAATGGGTGCACTGGCTTGTGTAACCCTAATGGCTGGGTTCATAATACATCTACTATAATTTACCTTATTAATTTACAAGGCAAACTGCTGTATTTTGTTGGCTGTACACAGTAAACACCATGCTAATATGGTTACACAGCTCAGCCAATGTGATTCCTACTGATAAATCTCATTAAAATGAATAGAAAATAAAACTGTTATCCTTTGTTGTGTACTATGTTTTGTCCATTTATCATTTTGCAACAGATATTTAAAGCACACGGATTTCCTGAAAAGACAGTAAACACATGTGTTTTGCACCTGACAGATGAAGAAATTGGCCTTTTGTTGATAACAACAGGATTACTGAGCATGTCAAAATAGTGAAGCCAAAGGTGCCTTTCAATGTGTATGCAGTGACACTAAAGACTTTTAACCATGATTCAATATTTGACATGTTCGGAGTAAGAGCACGTATGTTTCCTAAGAAACTAGCTCCCAACTTTCACAAGTAACAGTTGCTTTCTAGGCTGCATATCCTTTTCCACAAACAAAAAAATATATATATTTATGAGTCATGCATGTTTTCCCTGTGCTTCATGTTGTTTTTAAGGACTCTAGGTTCCCCCAATACAAAGATAAGCACTGTAAGCTGATTGTTCTTTCCAAATTGTCTGGAGTGTGTGTTCAATTGTGTGCTGTGATGGTTGGTACCATTCCTAGTGTTCCCTGGGAGAAGTTCCAGATTCAGTGGTATAGAAAATGGATTGATTTAATTAACAAATGGGTTAAGGTGGTATTTATCTCAATGGGGCTATTTGAGAAGAATATTAAATGTATTTTATATGTATTTTATATGTATTTTATGTATATATATATATATATATATATATATATATATATATATATATATATATATATATATATATATATATATATATTACTTTATTGCATTGCAGAAACAATGGAAATAATTAAATAGGCATTTCACATTTGCAGACCATTCCTTATATAGTTCAGTAGATTATTATTATTAGTAGTAGTGGTAGTAGTATTATTAAAAGTATTATTATTATTATTATTATTATTATTATTATTATTATTAGTATATAGTATCTGAGACTATGATGACAAAATTATATATTTTAAAAGAAATTCTGTTTGTGCTTTACAGAATTATTGATTCTTACACAAAGCCTTTTCAGTATTAAGCTTGTGAGATTGACAACATCTTCTCAAATTTGAAGACAAGAGAACCTTGTCAAAGAACTGAATAGTTTTAATATGTTCCCCTCTTCAGTTATTTTTGATTGATCATTTAAATGACACTTGACATATTAATGAGTCAGAATAGATAATTGTTTGAATAGATAATTAACAATCATTTCCTTGTACAGAAGGTTTTTCAGCCCCATGATGTGGCTCCGACACAACTGTAGGGGTTTAGGCTTTCATCTTCTATAGACATAGGCCTCCTCCGACCTTTTTTATACAAACTAGCAGGCAGTTGCTAAAGATGAATGATGAAAAGCTGTATGTGCACATTACCTAACATGGTCTTTCTAATGTTTTGTAAACCTTTCTGGCAAGCTTTCTGAACGATTCATATTTGCTTTTGTATGTATAATGTATTTATATTCAATTACATCCCTAATTAAGAGTAATCTCATAATAAAAAATAAAAAAAAGAAATAGACATATACAAACAGTGGCTATTTGATGGGCTAGGCCATGTTCACTGTAATCATGATTTCCATGGTAACAGAGTGTAGGATGATGACACTCGAATAGGCCTCACTTCCTTTCTGCTTTTATGTGGAAATGCAACTCAGTGTCCAAGTAGTGAAGTAGATAGGGTAGACCACTAAAGTGCACTCCTCAAAAAACAAAAACAATAGTAAGCATGAAGAGAGGAAGACGAAGCGTGCACACACACACACACACACACACACACACACACACACACACACATGCACACACACACACACACACACACACACACACTTGAACACGCAAGAGAGAGAGAGAGAGAGAGAGAGAGAGAGAAACTAGACAGCAAATGACCCCTTCATTGACAAGATGTCTTAAGAGTTGTTCAGAGTGCATCACTGTTTCCTGAGGAGATCCAGAAACAACCCCTAATCTTTACATATCCTTTCTCAAAGCCTGTCTGGAAGGGTAAATAAATCTGATATGTGACATTTACATTTCATGATGTTTACAATGCATGTTTTTGTTTGCTGAAATGCGATTTGCAAAGATTCTTGGATGCCAGCAAGGAAAGACGATGAAGTAGACTCTGAGGATATAAATCGACTTCAAGATTTGATTTACACTGCACGTCCAACAAGTGAACACATTTCATTAGCTGATACAGTATCTTTTCCATTCCCTGCTAAGGGAATGTCTTTCAAGCAGACACATTGGGTTTTAAGGAGAGGTTGATACACAATATGGACAAAAGTTTGTGGACACCTAACCATAAGATTTGTCTATGCTTATTAAACATTTAATTCTATATTACTGTGACACCCTATACAACTTTTTCTTTCGACTGCTCCCATTAGTGGTCACCACAGCAGACAATTTGCTTCCATACTACCCTGTTACTCTACATCTGCCTCTTTCAAACCAACTACCTGCATGTCTTCCCTCACCACATACATAAACCACCTCCTTGGTCTTCATCTTTTCCTTCTTTCTGGTTGCTCCATCCTCAGCATTCTTCTTCTTATATACCCCATTTCCCTGCGTGGTCCCTTTAATAAACTAATGTTTAAAAACTTTCCATTCTCTTTACTTCCAATGAAAATCTCAGCATCTTCAGTTCTGCCACCTCCAGCTTCGCCTTCTGTCTCTTAGTCAATGCCACTGTCTCCAAACCATACAACATTGCAGGTCTCACCACAGTCCTATAAACTTTCCCTTTCACTCTTGCAGATACCCTTCTATCACAAATCACCCCTGCCACTCTTCTCTTCTACACCCACTCCACCCTGCCTGCACTCTTTCCCACCCACTCCACCCTGCCTGCACTCTTTTCTTCACTTCTCTAACACAATCTTGATAGCTTTGCACTGTTGACCCCAGGTACCTGAACCCCTCCACCTTCACCACCTCTTCTCGCTGCAACCGCACCACTCCACTGCCTTTCCTCTCATTCACACACATGTACTCCATCCTACTCCTAATGACTTTCATTTGACTTCTCTACAGCGCATACCTCCACCTCTCCAGGCTCTTTTCAACCTGCTCAATACTCTAGCCACAAATCACAATATCATCTGCAAACTTCATAGTCCATGGAAATTCCTGTCAACCTGTCAATCACCACTGAAAACAGAAAAGGGTTTAGCGACGATCCTTGGTGCAATCCAACCTCCACTTGAACCAGTCTGTTGTTCCAACTGCACACTTACTGCTGTCACACTGTCCTCATACATGTCCTGCACCACCCTCACATACTTCTCTGACACACCTCTTACAAACAATACCACAACTTCTCTTTCTGCACCCTGTCATATGCTTTCTCTTGTTAAACAATCTTGTTAAAAACTACTTTGTCATCTCCCCTAAACAGCTCCATGCTTCTACTGGTATATCATCTGGTCCAGCTGACTTTCCACTTTTCATCCTCTCAATAGCTGCTCTCACTTTCTCCTTACTAATCCTATCAATTTCCTACTTCGCCATCCCCACATTATTCATCCAGACACAGCCTCCACAGCTTGGGGTAAGGAGCAAAGCAAAGCAGCCCCTTCCTTGAATTCGCTCAGGGAGGGTGTTTGAGAAGCCTGGCCAGCACAGGGCTACCAGGAGGAGACAGACTCTATCCCGCTAAACTCTCTCCAGAACTTCCGGGAGCAGTGCTACAGGGGAAAAAGTGTACAGGCCATGGTTTTACAATTCCGTCCAGCCCAAGAGTGGCTGGGTGTGTAAGGAAGAACCAGAGGGGACAAAGCGACGTCTCTTGAATCACAAACAGGCCCACTTGTACCCTGTAAAATCTTCTTTATATTTGCTCCACCACTTCCGGGTGGAGCCTCCATTCCCCAGGCTTCAGACCTTACCTTGAAAGGGTGTCTGCTCCTTGATTCAACCGCCTGGGATGTATAGTGTCCTCATTGAGAGCAGCTTTCCTTAGGCCCACAGGAGGATCTGTCATGCCAGCTTGTAAAGGAGGCAAGAGCGCAGACACCCCTGTAGGACACCAATGATGTGGGGCAGATAAGACCCAAACTGCATTGTATAGTCTCTCTCTTTACAGTGCACATGACCACCGATACATGTCCGGCAGACTCCAATACTCCAACTCCTGGCTGTCAGGATCTTTTGGCCAAAGCCTTTTATTGAAGATGATGGTCCTCAGATCTTCTCAAAACTTCTTGGGCCTTGGCCTGGACTGCTCAACAGGGTCCCTAGTTTCTGAAAGAGCATGAGTGGTGAGACTATATCTCTGAATTTTACAATGCCCAGCTTTTGTGCTCGGCTGGGGTTGAGGCTGGGGCTTTGCTCACAGAGCAACTCCATTAGAGCGCCGAGGGAGGAACCGCTGGAACGCCACCGACTGTTTCTTGTCCTCCTGAATCCCTGTTGCTGCCAAAGCCGAGGTAGTCCTCAGATGCTTGGTGGGCAGGACAGAGCCCACCAAGAGTTGTCTCTTCAACACGGGGCATTGTTCCACAACCGCACTCCTTCAGCCCTACTTTATTAGCGTAGAGACAAATGTTGGAGCTAAAGAGGTGGGCAGAATAATGGTTATTCCATGACCTGGTCACCTCATTGTGCAGGTCGGGGAACAAAGGCAGACCCTGAAGTAGAGGCAGCAGCTTTGGTTGCAAGAAACTTTATCCAGCTTGCTTAGGCAGAAGCTGGGTCAAAACCATGAGGAGCGTAGGCACCCTCCTTCAAGAGCGCCCTATGGGAGCGGAGCGTCCACATGGGCATGCGGCAGCAATGTGAGCAGCTGGCTCCCTAGAGAGCTGGCTGACCATGTTCCGCTTCGAAGCACGTGACACACAGCCCTGTGATAAAGCAGAGAGAAGGAGGAATGCTCAGTCTCAGCCAGGTTAGCTTGTTATCCATTTATAAAAATATTTTTAGCCACACCATACCTTTCGTAGAACACACACACACACAGAGCACTTCCTGAACAAGCAGAAGCTAGTGCTGTCTCCACTGCATCTGTTCTTAAACTTCCTGGTCATGACGTCACCCCGCCGGTGATGTCAACCCATTCCTTTGGACAGATTACACATGTGATACAGAGCGAGTTCCTGAAAAGGAACTGTGACGTCCTATTCAGTTGTGTGTCTTCAACTTGATGGTAACAGTTTGGGGAAAAAACAGATACTGACTAAAAAAGGTGTTTGTACAATTAGTCAAAAATGTAAGTGGAAAGAAATTTTGTTTATACATTTTTAATATAATCAGCATACTGTAGCTTAAAGTAGAAATAAAACTGCCTCAGTTTCTGCCTGATATCTCATGGGCAGGCAAAAGTAATAAGACTATATTGCTCTGGTGTTCAAAATTTGGATATAAATAAATAAGATGTTAGGAGCTTATGTTTATTAGTTTGGAAATATTGTTTATTAACTGGGTTTAAAGAATGACCTCAGATTTCCATTAGAATTAAGCTTCAGTAAACACATTTTCTATTCCATTTTATTTTCTATTCTATTCTTCCCCACAAATAAACTTACAAAAGAACACACAGAGATATGTAAGAGAGAGAAAGAGAGAGATATAGAGAGAGCGAGAGAGAGAGAGAGAGAGAGAGAGAGAGAGAGAAATGTTTTTAAACTTTTAACTTCTATTCATGGCATTTGTAGATAATAACTTAGTGAACACTGTACTTAATGGTAGTGTTCACAGGGCTACATGACACCTAGTTAAGCCCTTTATGACAGCTGACATAAAATCATGTTGAGGTTAGCTAATGAACATAATTTTACATACTCATTACATCAAACAATAGCAAAACTTACTCAACCAGAAATCTACACACAATTATTATAATATACTATATATCCAGATAACTACTATATCACTATAGTTAATTAAATTATGCATTTTTTAATAATAGTGATAAAGTAACTGATTAAGGTGGTATTTATTTAAATGTGAAGAAGAAGAATTTAAGTTTTTATTTTAAGAAAACCTAAAACAAATATTATAAAATTACTCTTTATAAACATGGTTACATTACTAGCCATAATAAAGTTGAAATAATTAACTGGGCATTAACATGTCAAAGCAATTTAAAAACACTTACCACCAAGCAACCAAATATTACATTGCTAAAAATGTCAGCTTGCAGCACTCAAATGAAAATGGAGACAATTCCTTATATATTAATGTGATTAGGTGCTAATAATGAATTAAATCCCAATTAAACCAATGTTTATAATATGTTTAATATAATCCTGCACGACATCTGAGGGATGCGGTTGATAATAAAGCGTGTTGCTAAAAGTAGGTAGAAAGAAAAGGGCAAGAACTCAATAGAAGCTACAACTTAACCAGCTTCCCAAGATCTAATCCAAGCCTGAAAACTAAGAGCAGCATAGCAGTATGGAGACCAAGATTTATCTGTTTAGGGACATCTTGTCTCAGAAGTGCAAATACAGGTTCAGCAAAATAGCCAGTAAAGGCCAATAGCCCAAACAGTGAAGGAATAATGAATTGGAATAAATGAGAGATGAGAAAGAAAAACAAATGAGAAGGGACCAGACAGTTTTTTTAACTGTTCGGCTATGCCTAACAGCTCCTGGAGGAGAAATAAGACAGGTAGTTGAAGATCACAAAACAGAAAATGGAGCAGTGTGTAAGAGGCCAGAACAGTGACCCAGCAAGAGATGAACACCAGGCTATGTTGCATGCCCTCCACCTCCAGAAGACCTGTTCTGCAGTGGTTAGATAAAAATACTGGGTCATCATTTGCTCCAGGAGCAAACAGAATATGATAGAAGCTGTAAAAGCACTGCTCTGGGGTACTGAAGCTCATATAAACTCTAATGAGTACTTACAGAAAGTAATGACATATCCAATTTTAGTTTAACAAAGCAGTACCTGTTTTTATTCCCAATGAGGAAAATGCCAGAGACGGTAACCAGTTGCAAGCACTAAATGTGTAAGAGAAGAATTCCTTTGCTGTCATTGCAACTGCCTTGGCTTTAAGGACTAATTGGTAACCAAATGGAGAACAACTTGATGGTCAGCTTTCATTGAAATTTGTTGTACATTAAGAAAAAAGGTAACAAGTGGAAGGCCCATGAGGAAGTGGGCTCTCTGTAATGCTCCCAATTTATCTTTCCAGTACAACCTTTTGAGGTTGTCAAAATGTTCTAGATTAGGAAAATTACAAGTGGAGACATAGCTAGGTCCTGAGAAAGCTGGCAGAAGTGTTTAGTAGTTTATGCAAATAAAGGTTTTTCACTACCATTACATTAGTTTGTAAGATATATTGGGAGAGCTGAAGACACCAAACCCAGAGTTTCCTGTGTAGCACATATCAACATAACATACCTCTTCGTGGGGTTGCTAGGAGCTTATTTCAGGAAAGCTGACAAAAGAAACAAATATGGACAGGCTTAAGATGAGGCTCAGCAGGAGAAATAATAGGAGTAAGGGGAAACACGGCTGAGCTAAAAGCCAATTGCAAAGGATCTTTCTGCCACTGCTCCAACAAAAGAAGATCTTTCTTTCGGCTTCTCCCATTAGGGGTCGCCACAGCAGATCATCCGCATGTTTGATTTGGCACGTTTTTACGCTGGATGCCCTTCCTAATGCAACCCTCCCCATTTATCCGGGCTTGGGACCGGCACTAAGAGTGGCTGGGGTTGGTTAGACCACCAGGGACCACCAACAAAAGAAGATCTACTGAGGTAAAATGACTTTTGGTCCCACAGCTGACCAAAAGGTCATCAGTGCATGTGCTCTAGACAAAGATGCCCAGCATAATGTTTAGTACATATATTTAAAAAAATAAATTGATTTAACACAAATTTTTATTTGATTTTTAAATGGTGTTCGTTGTTTAAGTTATTTAAAGTAATATACGTTTTTACTTCATAGAAAACCCATAGAAAAAATAATAATGCACTTTTTGACAAATGTGTGAAACCTCTTTTCAAACACTGTCTTTTGGCAATGCAGCTAGCCAGTTATTGCATTTATGCTGAACTATACAGCAGGTCAAGTACTTCAAGCACTTAAAATAATTACAATTAATTATCTTAGAAACTGTTGAATGGCTGCAAAAAAAAATGGATCGGCTTCTGGGTAAATGTCACACCTTTGTGTGGACCACAGGGTATCGTTAGATTTAACTTAGTTGGTATAAGCTACAATAAACATTTTTATTGTCAGTTTAGGTTAAGAAACAATATACACGACTGTTATGATGGTGTTGTAACATTTTTAAAAGTATTCATTAAATCTTGTACTCGGTAATTGGAATTGCACATAACATAGAAAAACGTAAAAGTAACAGTAATCACTGTTATAAGCTTCACCAAGTAAATGTGTTATACAAAAGATTCTCATGTTTCCATTTAATGTGGTCCTCATCACGATTATGTGAATCTGACAATGGCAAAAGAACCTAGAGCTACAGAGAGAAACTGTCATAACACTTTACATCAACAAATCTTTCACCTTAGACAGGTGTTATGTCAACTTGGCATCAAAATCAGTGAAGTCTTCATGGCAGCTGACACCTTTATAAATGTTTATTTGGGCTTAATATCAGTTGTCATAAAATGAAGGTGTCATGTATCCATGTGTACATCTCTTTTAAGCGGCAGAAGTTGTCATGTGATTATAGATACACCACAGATTCAGTGGTTAGCGGTTACATTTTCATGATTCCTAAAATTGTGTGTGTGTGTGTGTGTGTGTGTGTGTGTGTGTGTGTGTGTGTGTGTGTGTGTGTGTGTGTGGCAGGAGTGTCATCGTGTAGGTTTGGATAAGACAGGCTAAACGAGCAGCCATTAATGGAGCACAGAGGCACTTAGCCACAGCCTGGACTCAGCTTAACTGAGACAGTTCAGCTTAACTGCCTGTATCAGAGCTTTCTGCTTGAACCACTCTCACTCACAGCATGAACTCAGGGAAGAGCTGATGTTGATGGAGGATGAGGGGATGAGCAGAAGTACAGAAAAAAAGGAAAGAGCAGAGGAGTGAATTAGTGGTTGGTTTCGTGCATGGATGGATGAATGGATGGATGGATGATGGATGGATGGATTGGGTAGATTGAGTACTCTATAAGGGAAAGGTGGGGATGATCTTGATGGGCCTAATGAATAAAAAATGAAACATGAAATTGTCTGGGGCAGGCGCGTCTCTGTGTTCTAATCATCTGTTTCCAGTCCTGCTGTCAGGCTAATATTTGTGGGCAAGTAAAGGACACGGCAATATTGTGACATTTCGGCAAAAAATAAAAAAGAGAAGGAGGTGGGTCTATTTACATGAGAAACATAAGCACTATAAATAATGCTCTTAATTTGTGGAAAAGATTTATTTTTTATAAAGAAATACTGAAAGCTGTTTGAATTAAGTCATTATTGTTAACATTTCATTGCGCTTTTGACAAACTGTTAATATTTTAATAAATAGATATGTGTAAGCTCACAGTTTGTCATTACTTACATTCAAGCCTCATAAAAATACATGTAAACATTATTTGTATCTATGTTATTGTAAGACAGATGATTAGCAATGTTCTGCTAAATCACTGTTTGGCTTTTTTCTCTCTGCCCTGAAAAAAATAACTTTCCAAATGTACCTATTTAATTTTTATTTAAGATACTAAAATAACTGGTCAAAGACACACTTTTTAAATTACTTATGAAACTTTTAAATTACTTGGTCAGCTATCATCATTGTTGACCTGTGGTTAATGAACAAGGACCAGGCATAACATTATGACCAACGATCAGGCATAAAATTATGACCACCTGCCTAATGTTGTGTTGGTCCCTCTTTTGCTGCCAAAACAGTTCTGACCCATCGAGCATCAACAGCATTAACTTCTTCAGCAATTTGAGCTACAGAAGCTCATCTGTTGGCCAGCCTTTCCTCCCCACATGCATCAATGAGCCTCGGCCACCCACGACCATGTCTCCAGTTTACCACTGTTCCCTCCTTGAACCACTTTTGATAAGTACTGACCACTGCAGACCGGTAACCTCCCACAAGAGCTAATTGGGGATGTTGTGACGTAGTTGTCTAGCCATCACAATTTGGCCCTTGTTAAACTCGCTCAAATCCTTACGCTTGCTTATTTTTCCTGCTTCAAACACATCAACTTTAAGAAAAATATAGGTGTATTTTCATAAGATAAACAATTTTTTTAAGGCAATGATTTTCAGACATGTCGTACACATGACCTAACAGACAATTAATCCATTCACTACATTCATTTGACTTTTTTTCCTTACACTTTGTTACATTTATTTCCTGGGTTTCAGTGCCCATGGGCTGAGTTCAGTCAATTTAGTCCATACTCTATCCACAGTCACAGCTCTTTGTGGGGTTTCCCCAGACATTCCCAAGTCATCAGTGATTTAGATACACTTCAGCAAGTGCTGGGTCTCTATCCAGTGGGATATGTTTGATACAAATCTACTTGAAGCTGACTAAAGGGCCTTCTTTTATGGTGCTCATTCTGTACTACCTGAAGTGGATCCCAAAATAGTTTCCACTACTTTTATAGTTTCCCAGTTAGAAGACACAATCCCAGATCTCCTTGCAAACTGAAGAGACACATTAACAACACAATTTTACAACTACAACCTTGTCTGGTACTTTTCTAGCTGAAATCACATCCACCACTGAAGCTTGACCATCATAGAAACCTCAGCCATAGGGATAAACTCCAAAACATCAGGCAAATCTGCCACTGCTATTTGAAATGAGGGCATGACTAATGGGTTAAGGATTTTCTTAAACTGCACTGCTCAGTGTGTAATAATATCTCATGTCATGAAGGAGTTAACAGACTCATGGCTCTTTGAGTGAAGACTCGGTCAATTCAAATTCAAGTACTTGATTCCTTGAGGCACAATTTCCCTCAGATAGCAGACAGAGAAGCTACCAGTGCTAATTAGCACCGCTTTGATTGAGAGTAACCAAAAAGAAAGACAAATGGACGATAGTTGTTATGTCTGCTAATGGAGGATTTATATAGATTTAGATTCCATACCACAAACCTGCATTTGAAATGTAATCATTCATCATGTACAATCATTATGTGAGAAAAGCTAGGCTAAATCTCTCCATCTGGAGTCCATGCTGCTTTCACTGAAAATGAAGACCAATAAAATGCCAAAACCATTAAAGCAGGCCTTCTTGCAGCAGAAAAATCTGAATAAATTAATCAGCGATGTTATCCAAAACATTATGTGAGTGGGATTTCGATATTATAAAGAAGAACACTGTGGTGAGCTTGTTAACAAAATTTGAATAGTTATGCTGTACATTGAGGTTTTATAACTAATATTACATACTTCATAATTAAATAAAATAGTCAATATATTAAAATGCTAACAAAATACACCTTTATGTTTGTTTTATTCATGACCACATGGAACATCAACATAAACAAATAATAATAATAATTATATAGTTTACTGTACTAAAAGGGAAAAAAGAAATAAATGATGGCGTATAATATTAGCAGATTAAGATTGAATGGGAGATAGAAAATTTGTATTCCTTATTAACTAACAAAATGTCTCAAAAGCAAGTATAAAGCAATTACACAGTGAAATGTTGGTTAACATACATTGTTGGTTGCATACATATCCATGAATGAAGGCTTTACTCTACAGATTGTACACTTTAAATTCAACACACTTGCTAATTTCAGATCCTGTGCCCTGGAGAGCCAAACTAACAATGCTGTATTACTCTCCATTTACCTATTAGATTTCAGTACAATGGTTGAGTCTTACAGAAATCTACAAGGAAAAACAACGATAGTAAGATTGAGTGTGACTATGTGCTATTTTATCAAGCTTGTCTGAAAAGCATGGCAGTTTATGACTGTGTTTTTGGATCTAAATTAGCAAGTGGTGCGGATCAATCTCCGGTGTAATTAGTCTCTATTGATCAGAGGCAGTTCAGCTGCATACATGCCTTCTCAGCTTCAACCAGCATGTGAAGCCCTCTGCAATCCTACTCTGGGACTTTGCCTCATCAACTAAACAAAGATCTTTCTTGCTAAATGCAGAATAACCTCCTAGGGTTGAACCATCAGCGATACAACTGAAATGATTTCAGTGTTTAGTGTCTTCCCCACAGTGCTATTGATTGATTTTTTTTCCTCTCAAAAGCATCTTATTGGTAATAATCACCGCAATTTTCTGTTCATGTCAAGCCTCCATTTAATAGCTAATGATATATTATGAATTGTATTCTTATTTCGGTCTATGTAGCATGATTCATCTGGTGAAACATGGCATACAAAAGGAAGAGGAGAGACATTCAAAGTACCAGAGGCATTTCAAATCACCTAAAGGAAAGATGAAGTCGCTTTTAATCGCCACCAACAAACCTGACTAAATGGTTTGATATTCCTTCTGATTGTGCTGATGTGCTGGGTACTTCAGTCTCATTACCACAGATGATATGCATCTTACATTTTCGCTTTGTCAGATGAATAAATTGTCTGCTACTTTCACTGATTGGCATCACAGGAACCAACATTGGAAATTCTGTGAATATTTTTTTTTAATTCTACATATCATCTCACAGTTATACGGCACGTAGTTTTCATTCTCTTTTTTTCCATCTTTTGCTCTCTTACTCAATTGGTAATCATAATAAAATAGCAGCCTGTAATTATAATAGGCCTGCTTGTCAGAGATATGGAGCAGATTTCAAAGCGTAAATTATTCACGAGTCGATTTAACAAACGTAATTTAAAGAAAAAAGAGAGCTTGTGATATGTGGTGCAAATTACAAACTCTCATTCTTAGTAAAAGGCCACACTGTCCTATGTCTATGACAGGAAATTTAAAGTGTCCAAAATTATATTCATTCCTTAAGTTTGCTTCAAGGAGTGAAAAGGAAAAGTTCATTATTAGGTATTTTTTCCTTTTGCTTTTCTTCAGCCAGAAAACTTCAAGCTGAATTATGTCACAAACTGGATTTAGAAAAATGCTGTATTTACATCACTCTCTATACTTTCTTTATTTTTCCCTTTTCCCTTTTTGTTTCTTTTTGATTGTTCCAACTGCAACGTATTTCTTCATATATGATTTTATACCCACAGACATTTTTCTTCTTTTCTTCTTCTTCTTTTTAAATATTATTATTATTATTATTATTATTATTATTATTATTATTATTTAAGTTTTATCAACAGACATCAACAGTTAATTAAATATGATGCATTATGACTTCCATCTTGTTTAAAGCTCAGAACACAAAGAAATATATAAGTAATCTTTCCGGAATACAAGACCAATCTCAAACCTGAGTTCCAATCTCACTTTTTCCAAATAACCACTGGAACGAGTCAGCTCTCTTTTGAGAAGGCACAAGAAATGTGAGCAATCCCCCAAAATGCAAGCACCTTAGACCCTGCATGTTAAGAGAAACCGAAATCAAAGCATACAAGATGAAAAACAGATCCATTTTCAGTATAGTCTCATTTGAAAGCAAGCTTTACAATAAAAGAAAAGGTTTAAGTTAAAAGGAGCAACTGAGGGATGAAATGTTTTTCTTCAGACTTATTTTGCTCTCTGGAATGGAATTTTATTTAGAAGTGTGGATAGAAAAGATTGCAGGTTGTACTTTCATATACTCAAAAAAGATCCTTTTGTTGTAGTGGTTTGTTATACTGCTGTGTGTTTCCAATTTTTGTCTGTAAATGTGGTGAAACACATGATTTAAAAAGGTTTTCAAACTAGTGTAGCATCATGAAAAAAAACATGATTCTTTGTGTATGTATGTGTGTTCCTAGAAAGAGAACATGTGTCATGCTTGGACGTTTGTCAGCAGTTCTTATCCAGCCTGTCAGACATGCTTTACCAAAAAACAAAACAAAAAAAAAAACACTGCATTCCCCAACCCAGGGGATGTCTTCCTGACAGTTGTGCTTCTCCTTCCCCTTCTTCTTCATCCCTGATTTTGTCTATGCCTTTTTGGTATCTTTTCATTTCTGCAAACTGCTGCATTTTTCTTATATCATGCTTACTCAATGTTTTACTCTCTATATTCAGTTTAATAGCAATACCATAACAGATATTAAAATCATTTGAGAATGTATTTATAAAAAAAAGTTTTTTGATACTTTTTCAGACAATTAGGTGTGATCAGGATGTTTTTATGAAACAATGAGGTAAATAAAAGAAATGGGAGAAAAAATCACACTTTGGCTTAGATCATTCAGTCATCCTGAAGAGGAAGTTGTCAAAAAAAGTTTCTTTTGTCACAATAAGTATTATTTTGTTTACCAAGTCTGATCTCAGAATGTCATGCCTAAAGGTCTAGAGCTTACATTTAATTAACTGTCTCTAATTTTTAATTAAAATAGCTCTGTAACATTCAATAAATTATAATTGGGTTAAAAAACGAATGAGATTGCAATAAGACATTTTAAACGTGTCAGCAACTGCAGCTAAACTACAATATCTAAATATCTTACTAAATGAGAATATTTTGAAATGAATACTACAACTCTTTTGTGTCGCATACACAAACTGGGGTTACGCTGAATAATACATTTACAAAGAAGATACTTAATAATAGATTCTTGTGCTTTTCAAAAGAAGATAACAAGGATAAATATGAAAAAAGTCCATGGAACATCTGTCTGTATCTCAGTAGAGTACATTGCTATTGACTTTCAGTTTAATTAAGATTTAAGGATAGTATGTGATAGCCCTTTTAAGTGAGCTTCAATGAGCTCCGATTTCTCATTCTGCACCTGCAATTAGGCCAAGGGGCCTATCAGAGATAAAATGCATTGTCTGTTCAAGTGCTATTATGAATATTGTGTCGATTTTCTCATTTTGGTGGTTGTCTAAACGAGCTAAAAGTATAGGCACTAACTCTTTGGGGTATCTTGTTAACAATATTCTTCATCATTTGATTTCCCTAACTACACATAGCTATGCTCTCATTATCCCCTCCACACCTCGTCCTTTGCAAGTATTGGTCTCATCAAACACTCACATTTAAGCACCTGTTCACTCAGACAGCTAAGGAATGTCACCTCCCTTGTGAGTGATGGACTCCAGGTGAGTGGGCCTCTCAGCCTTGACCCCCACTTCCTGTGCAGTTCCCAGGTTGCTGTTGGTTCAGTGTCATGAAATGTCTGTCAGGAGTCTTTGGCAGTAGACAGGTGTGACCTGGATGTCACGACCTGAATATGGAAAGTTCCAGACCACTAAACCCAGCCAGAGATAAACAGTATGTCTCAGGAACAGGAAGTGCATATGCCTTTGCTCTGGAGAACAGAAAGGAAGTAACTTTGCTCTGAGGATAAAATAAGTAATTCTATATTAATCGCTTTATCTTGGTCAGGGTCATGGTGGATCTGGGCAAGAGTAGATCACTGGTAAGGTGCAACCATTGGACTGCTAAAGGTCCTGTATACAAATTCCAGAACTGCTACGCTTTCCTTGCTGTGCCTTTAAGACTGAGAAGTTGCCATGGAAGAGGCCATCTGCCAAATGTTGTTAATGGATCTAGAGCTTATCCATGGAATACTGGCTGGGTATACACTCAGGTCATCTCCAGGCAAATTTGTACTCACTCATTCACCCCTATGGTTAGGTTATTATAGATAATCTGCCTATCAGCATGTTCTTGGTGGAACCAAATGATCCCACATAAACACTATGAGAACATGAAAGATTCTACATAAACAGATAGACAAAGATTATACAGCAGCTCCAATGGATCCTTGAGCTTTGAGGAAGCAATGCTACTCAATGTGCCACCACTTGCCTGGATCAGTAAAAATTAGTTAATTCATTTAAAATATGTTTCGACTTTAGAAATGAAGGCATGCTTGTCATGTAAGCTAATATTAAAGGTGCAACATATTATTAATTTCAGGTTTTAAACAAATCCAAAGTGTCTTCTACTTTCCAGATCATGTTCACTACAGCTATGAGTATTCATAAGAAGACCCACAGTGTTTATACGTATCCTTTAATTGACACAAGTGTGTTATGTCTGTCACTGGCCTGTCTGATGAATAATTTGAGAAGAAAGGAGAGGAAAATTACTTTGTCAATCTACAGAATTTAGTGTTTGACAGTAAAAAGTAAAGTTTTCAGTATTAAATTCACCAGCTTTGCATTAGTTTATTCTAAAATGGGGTTATGTGGATAAAATGCATACTACTTGGTAAATAATATGTCAAAAATTGATAGCAAAATTTCTTACTGCATATTGAGCAATAGTATGTCATTTCGGACATAGCCTCGAGCACTGTATGGACCAGCCACACATCTCTTGTGTGTCACAGATAAAGTATGTGATTTTCAACAGGCAGTGTATAAAAATAGGCAGAGTTTTTGGTCACACTAGGCCTTGCAGCAATTTGATGTAAACTCAATACACAAGAATAAACTTTTCACAAAATAAACTCCTTCACCTGCAAATGCAGTGCTTAAAAATACAATGTTTTAGTTAATTATACTTTGATTGACTCTGATATTTCTTTTGCAAACCGATTAAGTCTAAATATCCTATTCAAAGCATTTGATTCCTATTGAAATTTATATCTGACTTGCAGCATTTACAGGGTCATACAACTGGAAATGAATATCACTTTGTTGTAAGGAAAAGATTGTGGAAAAGCAACAATGAGCTTCAGGTAACTGTTAGCTGGGAGAAGCAGGTCCCATTCCCTCAGAGATAAGATAATAAGGGGTGTGAATGCGTTCGTCATTCTAGTGAGGCTGATAGCCCATTCTGAGGAGCACATGCATATCAGTTATACTGTACACATTCACATAAAGTGATACACAGATATTTATACACACTGGCTTCATTTAATGGAATAAACAAGATAAATGGAAAATACACCCACTTGGATAATGAAAACCAAACAAACTAACAAAAATAATTATATTCTGATCCACACACTACATTAGAGTCAGTGAATAAACTACATTTTCAAACAATCAATGGAATGTAGCAGTCTGTTTTAATTAGGTGTAGATTGCAATATGTACATATGGTGTTTATATAATACATGCTTTGCAGTAGACCTCTGTTGCTTATATGAATCCTCTGATCTACTTCTCCACCACTTTGGTAAGTTTCTTAAATGCAGCAAATTAAACACACTAAAGTAAGGTTAAAAATACAATCACACTTTTATGATTTTACTGTTATAAAAACATGATTGATCTTCCTCTCTTGTAACATGAATTTACCTAATATTGCAAAGGTGTAAACAAAGATAAATCACTCTAAAATCCTTTCATGGCAGTTTTCAATATACTCACCTGTCATTCGGTTAATAGTAATGAATTGAAATGGGATGAATTTCTGGCTCGAGCAAGGAATAACATGTTCAGATGATAGGTTTACATGCTCTAACTAATTAGAATAAAGAAATTAGTTTTGTGGCCATAATTATAGATTTTAAACATATAATCAGTATGTTGGAGGGCTAAATTATATACATAAAAAACTGACTGACAACAACATAAAAACTTATAAATCTCAAAAGAAATGGGAAAATGGCCTGTTGCATGGATAAAAAAAAACTAAAGGCAAGAGCTGGCATTAGATATTTAAGCTATTTATAGTAAAAAAAAAATATATATATATATATATATGTCCCAGCTATTAGGGTTGCACAAGCCAGTGCACTCTTGGTTCCGGTCCTAAGCCCGGATAAATAGGGAGGGTTGCGTTAGGAAGGGCATCCAGCATCAAAGATGTGCTTAATCAAATAGGAAGACCATGAATCAGAATTTCATACCGGATCATACCGGTGGAAATTGGGCTACTGTTGGCCGAAGGAGGAGAAGGAGAGAGACATCTACAGAGACAGCAGGAAATAATGAAGTGTAGAAGAGTGGAGGGTCGGGTTGGTACTTTAAATGTAGGTACTATGACTGGTAGGGAGAGAGGTAGCTGATATGATGGAGAGGAGAAAGGTAGATATGTTGTGTGTTCAGGAGACCAAGTGGAAAGGGAGTAAGACCAGGAACATTGGAGGTGGGTTTAAACTTTTCTATTATGGTGTGGATGAAAAGAAAAATGGTGTAGGGGGGATCCTGAAGGAAGAGTTTAGGAAGAGTGTAGTGGAGGAGTTTCTGATAGGGTGATGAATGTGAAGCTGGAAAAGAGGAAGGCCAAGGAGGAGGTTTATGGATGTGGATTAAGAAAGACATGCGGGTAGTTGGTTTGAAAGAGGCAGATGTAGAGGACAGGGGGGTATGGAGACGGATGAGCCGCTGTGGCGACCTCTAATGGGAGCAGCCAAAAAAAGAAAAAGAAGTAGAAATATTTTATTACTGTACTTCAGTAGATATTTTTGGTATCAGTACTTTTCTTTACTATTTATCTTTTTACTTTCACTCATTAAATATTTTACACAAATACCTGTACGATCTACTACTTACATTTTTAAACTAGGCTCATTACTTTAGTTTGAATCTTTTTGGTGACATGATCAATATTTTTTCTTCTAATTGCACACAATTATTAAACCATCAACCTATTTCAACTTACCACTGGTGTATTTCCTGGCTAGCCTACGTTGCTAACAACAAGCAAAGCAGAGGGCAACAAGAAGTATAGCTAAAGTGGATGAGACAGAGGGAGTCGGGGAAGTTAACATGACTGAGAACAAAGACATTTGTGATCACCTGATAATCATCATCTGTTCTCTACTTGTGTTCTATATGGTGGTTGTTCAGCCTGGACACATTCATTAGGTAACAAAACTTGAAATACTATTGTATTAATATATTAATATGACATGAGGTCCAGTTACCAGCGTGACACTAGAACAGGTAGTAGTAATGGCTACTTTTTATTTAAGTAAAAATGTCAGAGCCCAAATTTCTTTACTTTAACTTGAGTGAAAAGTGTAGTCAGTGCTTTAACTTTTTAAATAGTCTTTTAAATCATGAGTATTTATATTTCTACTTGAGTGACTACACACTAAGGAGTTTGATCCAAATATCTTCCACCAGGATACAAGATACAATCCACATATCTTCCACCAGGATACCAACTACGTTCACAACTGAAGCTAAACAAATTTTATACATATAGTATGTTCTTTGCACTTTAATATTTACAGGAATGCCAATAAAATACAGATCATTTGGTTGAGGTGTTTCAGTCCAGCACCTCTCATTTGATACAGCATACAACCAAACTAAGCATTAAGAAATTTATTTTTTTCCATATACACCACATCTCTGCCAAATCTAAACAAAACTGACAGTAACTTAGCTAACTAGCTGAATATGGAGAACAGCAAAGAGTATAATGAGAGTCTTTTTTGAACTGTTGGGGATCTCACTGTCACCTTCACCCATGCCTGTCGACTTTAATGAGCACAAGATGCTGTGTGTTTTTTTGAAGTTATAGTGTAGGTGTTTGAGCTCAAATCTAGTGTCAGCATTACCAGTGGTGACAGAGGGCCACAGGGTCGTCAACAGGAGGCATCTGACTCATCTTAATGGTATATAAAATGATTACTTACTCAGAATGGAAAAGCACAGGTATGGTATAAAGCTGGAATGTTTTTCTTTGTCAGTCTGATCAAGCACAAGATAGCACTGAACAGCCCCAATTATGTATAGTATTATATATATATATATATATATATATATATATATATATATATATATATATATATATATATATATATATATATCAACATAGACAAAGCACATAACACACAGTAACACAGTAAGTAAGGAAGGATTGAGGCATGATGGGCCATGCTGACAAACTAAAATGAATATGCCATTGTGTAACACAGCCTGATGCAATGTAAAGTATTTATATACCGCTCCAGTCATTTGCCAAATATTGCAGTGTGTTAGTTATTAATGAAAAACATGTAGCTGTTTTTAACAGTTGCTTGTATACAGTAGGTCCCACACTAACCTTCCATATGCTTAAAGGAGACTCCTTAAGACTCATCTATACATAGTAATCTATATATCGCTAAACTAAGTTTATAAATGTTTTATTAACATCGCCTTACAGAAAATATTAATATTTCTTATAAACAAAAAAAGGACAGGTTTTATTTGTTTGTCGCCCTTAATCATTTGCCATATCTGTACCTTGTATATACAAGTCCCTCTGTATAAGATGTTTCAACAGAAAGGATATTAGGAGTGCATTATTATAAATATACATGTTACGCATAGAATGACTCAGAGGTGTTAATCCGCACATTTTGATTTGAAAATTTAATAGCATTATCATGTAATATCACATCATATACCAGCATTGGCAAAGTGTATTGTAGTAGCAGATGACCTCACTTTTACAACCTGGCTTTTGCACTGTCTTTAGAGACTGCAGCCATCTTGCTCTTGCTGAGTCTTTACACTCTCCTGTGGGTCTGTCATTTTATCTCTTCACCTGAGCATGTCTAATGAGAGCAGGTCAAAACATTCCTCATGGGCTGCCTGAGAGCAGGAAAACTGTGTTTGTGTGTGTGTGTGTGTGTGTGCACGTGTGTGTGTGTGTGTGTGTGTGTGTACTGATACAATGTGCACATTGATTGTGCTTATGTGCTGTAAGATTGCCATACTCCTGCTGTGCTATGTGCATAATGTCAATTGTCACAGTGCCATAATTAAGATCAGGGAATTAAAGTCTCTTAGTTCCTTTCTGTGAATTCACATTGAGCAGCAATTAAGGAGTGGATCAGGTGGATTATTTAAAATGAGCATAATAAGATGTTGTGGTGTTTAGTTATAAAAAAAAAATTTTGAGTAAATGTACGGCAAAAAATATCAAGTGTAGACGATACGGACACACATTTCCCCTAAGTGAAATTGATTTCACCTTCCTTTTATTTGTAAATTGTGCATAATGGTTTCAATGACATCTTATGCTTTTTCAGCTATTTTGATTATCACTTGTTAGTTTCATGATCAGTTGAATTCTTTCAGAATGCAACATTTCTTTCATATGCATATATAATTTGCATAAATATTTTGATCAATCTAAAATTTAATAAGCATATTCATGCTGGTACTGTATGTGTTGCTACAGGAGCACCAGCCAATCATAGATGAAGCAGTGGCGTTTGATTGGATGAACGAGTGACAGCCCATCACTATCACCTCACACTCCCTTGTGGTCTTTATTGTGTGTATGATGTCATCTCAAGACTTTATAATGAGATACATCTTTTCTTTGCTGTTACCTTGCCAGCATGACCCAGTGCATTGTTTAAAGGCATGACCAGTCTATTTATAGGCAACACGGTGCTTCGGTTTTTCCCGTGTCTTTCATCACTGCCGAAATTTGGTAATGAGGGTGTCTGGCTGAGAAGTTAAAGGAGCTGAGGTACTAACAGCATCCTGGAACAATAGCTCCTTTTCTCATCCTCTTAGTCATCTAGCGACAGTGTCAGTGACTGAATTTTAACATAATAGTCTATATTATTCTATATTGTCTCCGGCTTTTCTTTAGTTTTGGCAGGCAGGATGGATGATCTGAATAAATCCGCTTTTATGCTAAGGTCGAACACACAGGTTGCTTTTTCAGATGAATGATTTAAGGTTATTTAAGATGTGTTTGAGAGAATAAGGAGGAGGTGTGTGTGTGTGTGTGTGTGTGTGTGTGTGTGTGTGTGTGTGTGTGTGTGTGTGTGTGTGTGTGTGTATTTGTGCTTATACAGAATGATTTACTGCAGGCTATGCTCTGTCATTCTCGCTTTACGTGTGTTATCTGTCACGCCGGTGTGTGAAAACTGTTTTCTTCGCCGTGTCCTTGAAATGCCCACACACAGCCAAAGATTAGCCATTCAAGGTCGGAGACACCTAGGTTTTTCCTCATCCTCTATGACACCTAGCACACACAAGAAAGGGGGGTTCCTGCCATGTGGGTGTCTAGAGTGATAACAGTCACCTTGGCTCATATTATAGGGGGTTGTGACTGCAGAATCAAACCATCTCTGGAATTATTTTCGTGAACTCTTGGCATTGACATTAACTCTATTATCAACATAGAGCACACACAAACACTATCACATCACAGACACATCAGGGTGGGTTGGAAGATTAAAAGAAATGTACATCACTATCTACAAACCCACCACCTTTCAATCTTTTTTTCTGTGCTGGTTTGGCTGTTTGTGTTTTCTTCCCTGGGGGTGATCCAGCATCTGGACTTCAGACTAAAATCTGAGACCCTTTATAACTTGGAACAACAGCACTGCTAATTCTGAGCTCCAGCAGTGTAACCTTGATATACAGCATATGCACACAAACCTTACACACAGACACACACACCTACATCTAATCTAACCAAAAATGAAAAAAAGGTGTTTTTTAAATAACCAAATGTCCCCCACAAAGTCAAAACTGTCCAATATTTTAATTTATATTGGGGCATTTGGTCACCACCAAAATATAAAAAACATGCTCACACACCGTGTATGTGTATAGATGAAAATCAAACAGCTATTATAGGTCGGAAGTTTATGAAAAATATAACAAAAAGCCCTTGAGCTTCCCAAGGACTGGTGGTTTTATTTGATAGGTCTGTTGATATTTGCAAAGAATCATGGGAGTCTAGATGGTGAAGAAATCTAGTCTATCATGCAGATTCATATCTTCTGTCAGACACTGTTTTTAGATGTCATGCCCAAGGCAAATATATTCAAACTTTGATGTAATGCCAGAGGCAAAAAATATTCAAGCTTCGTATTCACCAACATAAATTGCCAAAGATTTGGACCTCCTGTGTATCTCACCTAGAGAGGTCCTTTCTATCCCCCTGTGCATGATTTTACTTATCACTACACCTAAAAAACCTCCTGACAGTTAAGCTATTCTGAAAATGAAAATTTCTAGAAGAATACTTTAACTTATACATGTAAAGTGCTTATACATGTAAAGTGCCAGTATAGACAATATAAACAGTATATATATATATATATATATATATATATATATATATATATATATATATATATATATATATATATATATATCACCTTACAGGTTTTTTTTCCTTCATTTTAATTCAGTCTGATTACTGGCCAAAGGTGCAATTTACTATGCAAATCTGTTTCTTTGCAAATGCTATTTTAAACACTATTTCAGTAGACTGGCATAAAGTAAGAAACAAATTGCATATTGAATATTTTTGTCTGCACATGCAAATTTATGGGCCTTAATAGTGTTTTCATTCGGCCGAGTGTTGAATGTCTTTGCTGAAAAAAAAAATCTTTTTGCTGAAAATTGCTTTGCTGGGACGTTTTTAAAAAAAAAAAAAAAAAAAAAAAAAAAAATCAAGCATTCAATATAAAATCAGGTGGCTTTTTGTGGAACTGCAATCATGGCTGCTGTAATAATTATATTGGTGATGCTGATTGAGTTCTTTTTTCTTTTTTTTGTTGCTTGTTTGAAAAGGCCCCCACTACAATGATTATGCCATGGGCAAGTTTTCAGTTTCCTATACCAAAGGGGAAAAATCAAACTTGGTCATTGAGAATTAAAAAGATATACTATATAGAAGGATTTTCAGCAAGCAGCTATGTTCATGTTGAATATGGTTTTGCAAAATCAAAACAGCAAAAAGGAAAAGTATTTTGAAGTAGAATGCATAGCTTATATCTGTGTTTTATGTCGCTTAGTGAGGTATTCATTTCTGATTGGTTAATTTAAGCATTTAGGCTAAATTACTGAATCCATTTTACTGTAATACCACTGTTTCTCTGCTCATCATATTTCATACAAATTACTTATTGTACGCATGTCTATTTTAGATTTACACACATAATAACTTTTGATTTTTGCATTTATACATTTTCATTCAAATAGTATATCATTTTAATCATACAAAAGACATATTTATGAAAACTAATATAGAAATAAGAATTTGGTCACCAAATATTACTAATAATAGTATATTATTGCAATGCAGAGATGGAATAAAGTAATAAAGTAGAAATACTTTGTTACTGTATTTAAGTAGATTTTTCTGGTATCAGTACAGTATTCAACTTTTACCAGAGTTTTTTTAAATGGAAGTATCTGTACTTCTAATTGAGTGAAGGATGTGTGTACTTTTGCCATCGCTGCATTGCATCGGCTAACATTAATATCTCTACAGTAAGACCTTTATGTACCATTAGAGTTTCATTTTGGCCCATTTTGTCTTGTCATGTCATCTTTACTATCCTAAGGGTAAAACGGTCTCTCTGATGGAATTAAAATTTCAAAATCCTCCGTACATGTTTAATGGGATTTTAAGTCAAGAGATTAGCCAGGACCTTGCAAACTCTTCTTGATTTAATCACTTGTATGTCACAGATTTTTTTTATTCATGTTTTCATCAATAACACCTCTAGTATAGTATGCAGAGACTGTTTGCTCCTGCAACTGTAGTTTACTCCTGGTATGGCAGTCATGTGTGTGTGTGTGTGTGTGTGTGTGTGTGTGTGTGTGTGTGTGTGTGTGTGTGTCACTTATCTTGGAAGAGACGGCATCAGGATGCACTATGGGAAGAAGTGTGGTGCTCTGAGTAATGTTCTGCTGGGAAACCTTGGGTTCCTGACATTCAGATAAACATTACTTTGCTACATTCACACTTTTGGCTTTGCTACTAGTTCCAAATTCCAAATGATAAATACAGTTTTTAATACTATTGCATTGTCTATTCAATAATATGATAATAAATAATACAATATTGACATACTTCTAAGCTTCCTTTCCTTATTTATGTGCTTGCTGGGGGGGTAGATTTGCAATTATGCATTATGCATGTGTGTGTGTGTGTGTGTGTGTGTGTGTGTGTGTGTGTGTGTGTGTTATCTATGTGTATGTGTGTTTGCATATGCATTTTTGTATGGGTTTGTAGATTTGGATGTGTAAGTGACTATGTAACGGTGTGTGTTTGTTTGTTTTTGTACATGATAGTATGGGCATGTGAATGTATTATGAAATGTGCCCGTTTTTGCATGCATTTGTGTGTGTGTGTGTGTGTGTGTGGGTGTGGGTGTGGGTGTGGGTGTGGGTGTGTGTGAGGAACACAGAGAGAGAGAGAGAGAGAGACAGAGAGAGAGAGACAGACAGACAGACTGACAGACAGACAGACAGAGTGCTGAGCAGGATGATTGAACAAAAGCAAAATAAGAGGAAACAGCGAGGGATGTGTGTGGAGGTTTAAGACTCATCCAGCTTTCCATCACACAAACACACACACACACACACACACACACACACACACACATACACACGTTTCTCTAAGTGCCCTTGTGAGTACTTTCCAATTTTTTATGTTTTATTGGCCAGGACCAGGAGAATGTCCATATAAGGTCAAAACTTTCTCTCTCTCTCTCTCTCTCTCTCTCTCTCTCTCTCTCTCTCTCTCTCTCACACACACACACATACACATTTACATTTTACTTTTTTACTTTTTACATCCATGTAATAAACTTTCCTCATGCACACATCCAAATTTCTTCTACTCAAATGTGCCTCTCAGTCTCTCTGCCATGATTATATATCCTCCACTTCATTTTTTCAGAATGTGTACAAGACACAGATGGGGTGTAACAGAGCGTTTACACACTCTGTGTGAGTGCCCCACTGTGTTCTGGTATGAGGCGATGGCGCTCAAACAGCCCACAGGCATCTTCACCCAACTCATTATCTCTCTCAGACTGTCTAGGGAAGGCTGAGGTGTCTGTGTGCCTGGCTCATTCTCGCTGCCAGCATCAGAGCATCCTGAGGAGCCAGGCCTGTCATTACAGCACGAAGCAGTCCCTGTGTGTGACATGCGTGCGAGGATGTGTGTGAAGTGAAATAATAGGGGTGGAGGCTGAGAAGAAGGGCTGGAGGGCAACAGACACAGGGTGCAGTAGCCCTAGGACAGGCTGCGTCAGACCCAGGCTTTTTATCGACTTGCTACAACCCAGACTGGCCTTGCTATTTCCATTCTCATGCCATCAGGCTCCTGACATGGAAGAGGCATGAACAATGTACTCCCCCAGCTCAAAATGCCCCCTCTGTTGAGTCAGTAAAGTTTCGTTTCTTTAGGTGGTGTTGGTGGATTGATTATCACCAGCAGAAATGCCAAAAGTTTTATTTATTTATTTTATTTTATTTTGGGGGATTTTTTCGGCTCAAGACAATTTTTTAACTCACTCTTTAAGTACCAGGGCTTCATCCCGATATGTGGGTTATCTTTTCTCCTTTATTTAATTATTTATTTTGAGCACTGCAGACAAAATGCATCTGTCATTTTAAAATCTCCAAATTAAACACTTAGATTGATTGAGGCACAGCATTCCTGAGACAATCTATTCAGAAATGTGAGCCTTACACGTTACATCATCAGACATGATGGATGGGAATTGATCCATAAGTGCCAGGGAAAATAGCACACCATCCAATTTCTTTTGAAATCGACTTGATAATCTGATGAGAAGGTGAAAACTGACATTGATAAACTGAGACTTGTCTTTTAGGCTTACCAGTCTACTTTTACATAAATAAATAAATAAATAAATAAATAAATAAATAAATAAATAAATAACATGTCTCTTTCAAAATGGAAATGCAGCACTGCTCTAAAGAGAACTTGGCATATAATCTCACAGTCTCAAATAGAGCATAATGTGGGTCAAGCTAAAATTTATATATTTTTTTCCTGAAGCTCATCTTTTCTATAATTTCTGCACTTAGAAAACAACCGGGTTGTTATATTTACTGATTATGCCTGCCAGAGGGGCTCATAGATAGTTTACTGGGAGTACAAAAAATTGCTCTGTTGAAAACAGATAAAATAACCACGACTATAGGAAAGGATTTAAATGCCAACCATAAATTGCACTGCTTTCCTTCTTAGTTTCAGACGTAATTTGCTTTTGCAGTAAGGAATAAAAAAAACCACATCATAGAACCTGGTGCAAACTCAAGTGGATTATATCCTATAACAGCGTTTCCTGAACTTTTAAATTCCTATTACACCACAGCAATTTGCCAACAACTGTAATTTTTCTGCTATTAATGATACTGTGTAAATAATAATTTGTTATTTTGAGCTCTTTGGTTTTGTGTGTGTGTGTGTGTGTGTGTGTGTGTGTGTGTGTGTGTGTGTGTGTGTGGTTGGGTGGGGGAATCATTTACTCTTCTACCCTCACAACATCTATAAACATAAGGCTCATAAACCTTTTTTCTTGTCTCTTCTGAAGAAAATGCAAATTTCCAAGTGGAAAACCTACTACTACAACGGTAGGCTTGAAATTCCTTTAAATGTGAAACATCTTTTTACAGAAACTGCTAGAATATCAATGACTATCCTTTTTTCCTTAATTAATTTATTATTAAGATTACAGATTGGACATCATACAAGTTTCTGTGAATAAGCTGCTACTATAAAATGATAACGTGTTAGAATGAGCACATTCATATATACATATGATTTGAATTGCAACCAGATCTTCTGTCAGGGCTGCGCAGATGTAAATAAAATAAAATAAATAAATAAATAAATAAATAAATAAATAAATAAATAAATAGCAACACCATTCGACCAATAGGATGGTCAAAAGGTAGATTTAGCAGCAATGTGACTTAATGTTTTGACTCTATTCAGTCCTTCTTTTCTCACTTGCCATTTCATTTTTAACACTTTGTTGCTGTTAGGATGTATTACTAAGAATTTCTGTGCAGTTAATTCTGGCTATGTTTTCAGCTGTACTATTTGCAAGCTATTAAACCACTCTCATATTTCTCTCATCTTTCCCCCGATTGCAATCCTTTGTTACTTTCTGTTATGAGATCTCTTAAAGGAAAAATACTTATCCATCTCACAGAACTTTTTTAGCATTTCAAAGTCATAATACATTTACTGTTTAACATTGGCTTCATATGCAAAACCTATTTTTTAAATCATGTTGCCTTTTAATGCAGAGAAAATACTCCTTTAATTTGACAAATTGTTGAATAAATTTTTTATTTATTAATTTTGTTACACTTGTTTGCTTGTTAACTCTAGCTTACTAAGCATTGAAGTGGAATTAACATTAGTTTCAAAAGATATTATAATTGCAGCTTAAAAAAATAGTATGAGAGAAGAAATCTAGTTACTAGAATCTATACTGTATATGCTTTTCACAAGATGCTACATTCATCTTTGAACATGCACTCAAATTGAGCAGGAGTTACAATTTTCAGAGGAAATTTTTTTGCACAGGGAGGATTTGCTGTTTTTCGGTGCCAGAAAGTAAATATGAACAGCAGTATGAACGAGGGATGTGAATTTCAAGGTGAAGACACACTTAGTGAAGAGTATAGCTGTGCTTTCAACCCCAATTTCACTCTTCATAAGACAGGCTGCATAAAGTAAGAAAAACAAGCTTTTAAAATGTAGGGGAAAATGCAAAACTTTACTATTTAATTCAGTGGATAGATTATGAATCAAAAAGGATTTACAGCATACAGCATTCATGTTAAAGCCATGGTATTTGTGACATTTGTGTCTTGTTTACTGCAGTGTTAACATAAAAGTTGAAATGTATTATTTATTTACAGTGGCTGGTTAGAAGCATTGTGGAGCCCTGCATTCCTACAAGCCCTATCCACATCAAATCTTAAAATTAAGCCAATATTATCACAAGATCATCACCAGTTTTTAATTATTGACATTGTTTTTGCAGAATAATCTCATTATTAAACTATTCTCTTATTCCAGCTATATTGGACCTGGCTTTTAATTTTATTAAATACAGTTGTTGTTGTTGTTGGTGGTGGTGGTGGTGGTGGTGGTGTCGAAGTCAATGTACTAAGATTCTGTTAAACATTCAATAAGAACAAAAAAGCAGAACTAGTAGGTTCAAGCACACACAGACACACATTATTGAGGCTTTCACATGATCTTTCAGAAAGGATAATTTGTGTTTTTTTTCCACCAGTTTGCTGTACTTGCTTGCTGTACAATACATATGGGCCATATGGAACCATAGTATTATCCAGGCCGTTTAAAGCATCTGTACACAGACCCGTTCTTTCGCGGGTCAGCATGGACTGTTAATGTAATCTGAATTGGTGCTGCAAAATATAAAAGCTGCAAAATATACCACAGCCACCCTAAACTTGGCCCGGCAGCTCGCGTGAAACTGACACATGCACACATGTCGCTCTGCTGGCCGCTGTCGCTGTCCAAGGTGCTGTATCACACCACCCACAGCACCACAGGAGCTCTCAGTGGTGCTCATAGCAGCTCGAATTTCTGACTATTTAAGGCTGTGATCAAAAACTTTTGAGTTTTTTACAAGAACCATGGAGAGCTCATAAAATTGTTTGAATTTATTTTTTGGAGAACAATTATCTGAAAACAGCACTATCAATAATGCATTTGAGAAATAGGATTTTAAAGTGATAGGTATAAAACTGATATAAAGTAATGGAAATGCACAGTAAAGAAGGAGGAATTCAGAATTAAAAGAGCAGCACAAATTAGATTAATTGTTTTTTTTTTTTTTTCAATACATTGAACTTACACTATATTTTATATTCTACATGCAATAATTTGCCATACATTTGGTAAGGCTGAATCAGAGAATATATACATCTTTGTGCCAACCCTATGAAACTCCTTTGGGATGAATTGGAACACAGACTGCCCCCCAGGCCTCCTCAATCTACAACAGTACCTGATTGACTAACTGCCTTGTGGTTTAATGAGCACAAATCTAAAAAAAAAACAAACAAGAAAAACACACAAACATTTTCCCAGAAGTGTGAAGGATATTATTACAGCAAATGGGGACTAAATGTGGAATATGGTGTTTAAAAAACAGCTGTCTACAAAGTATTGTCTATATTTTTTATATATAAATGGTAAAATAACAGGCTTGCATTTTATTATTATATTTAAGGGGGTATTTGAAGTAGTATTTGTATATCGTAAACACCACTATATATGTATAGTAAATACTGTATAACTGCTATTTAAACAAAAGGCTCATGCTTCTTGTTTTGAAACTATCAATAAATCCAACTTTATCAATCAATCAATGCATAATGGCTTTCATTAAAATAAATCTTGCCCCCATAATGGTGAATTTGATCTCTTCTGTCTGTTTTTATGCAGCATGTAAAGCTTTGAAATAAAGCCGGCCAGCTTACCTTAGATCTGCAAAATGTTTCAAATTCTTCTGTTCTTTAACTTTAATCTCTGTCACTCAGTGGCCTTCAATTCTCACCAGTCTTAACTAATTATCAAGCCTTATTCACCTTCTTCAGCACATTTTTGTATTGTGCTTTCACCTCTTCACATTATCGTCAAATTAGACCCTTAAGTGTGTGTGTGTGTGTGTGTGTGTGTGAGAGAGAGAGTGAGAGTGTGTTACCATCGTAGGAATAACAAGGCATTCAAAGGAAGTCTTTGATGTATTTTGATGTTCCTTTTGTGCACTCTTGCCTTTCTCAAAAATAGGTCAGAAACTTTTGCATCCATCCAGCAGCTTCTACGGTTTTACTTTTCTCTAAGACTTCCTGTCCCTCAATTTACTTAACTTTAATAGACTTTTGCAAAGTCTTTCATATAATTTTGCAGCTGGTCTGATTTAATAACTGTTCATTTGCACGCATGAGAAAAATGCTGCCAAATCAATGCATATATTAACATTACTGTTTGCTGTTAATTTCTTTTCAGCATTAGAAAGAATAGGTTGGTTGTTGGTTTCATCTCTCTCTCTCTCTCTCTCTCTCTCTCTCAGTCTTTCAATTGTCCTTTGTCTGGAAGTTTACTTTCTTTGCAAGTTCACAACATCATCACAAAGATTTTGATTGCTTGAGTGCTATAAATATTACTTTGTGTCTGAAGTAGCTGCTGATAGCATGCGACAGGAAAACACAGTGAGTTCACTAAGCAGGTTTCTCACACCATCTGCAACAAGAGCTTCCTTCCATAGCAGGAGGCAGTTAACTCCAGTTAGTCCTTTTTATGAACAGCTTCTCATGCTGCAGATTAAGGCATTGTCTAGAGGATCTTTATCCTCATCCTCTGCAGCAGAAGCCAGGAGACAGCTGGGCCCAGCTCTCAGCCTGATAATGCACCTACAAACACAAGTAAACCTCCCACAATACTCGCAACATTCATACAAAATACGCATGGCTTGTGCATACTCCTCATGCAAATTTTGCTAGTAATCCAGAAAACATACAAGATTAAATTTTATAGTGTAATGATCATGCAGTAATGCAAGAAGGCTTTATTTGGGTTCCAGGCAAACAAAACATAAATCCAGGCAGATAATACAACATTCAGGATAATCCATTTTCATAAATACAGTAACAAACCAACAAAATCTAGACAGTGGAAGACTCTGTATTGCAACAAAAGAAGATAACATGTATATAGTATACATACACTGCAAGAGTATGTATTTATGTATGTATGTATGATTTATTTTCTTTTTATTGTCAGAAAACAAGCAGAATTATATACATATTTAACTTAAATTAAATGTTAAAACATATATACACTATGTAAACAAAGGGTTGTGGACACCTGACCATACAATCCATATGGCTTTTCGAATAATGTTAATATTTTAATAATGTTACCACTTGTTTGAAGATGTTCCACTAGATTTTTAAGTGTGCTTGTGGAGATTTGTGCTCAAGATTCAGTGACAAGGGTATTAGTAAAGTCATGTACAGATGTTGAGTGAGGAGGCCTGGAGTGCAGTCAGTGTTCCAGTTTATTCTAATGGCGTCTAAGAGGGTTGAGTTCAGAGCTTTATTGCATCCAAAGACATTCTATAGAATGATATGCCTCAAATTTTGTGGTAACAGTTTGGGAAAAAACTCATATGCTAGAATAATGTGCATAGCTGCTGTCAGATACTGAGTATAACCAGGTGTGTATACAAAATATATACACACCTGGGCAAAGAAAAATGGGTCAAGCTAAAATAAATGTTACAAAAATTATTATTTTAATGGTCTAAACAGCAAATCATTGGTCAGGAAACTTGCAAGAATAAAACAAATAGATAAAGGAAAATAATATGGAACAGTAAAGGGTATTAATGGATATACTTATGGAAATAATTTCACAGAAAGAAGAATCAACATTGTTCTATTCGATGATGATGAGCTTAAAACTTTTGTGAAGCTACATGTGTTTACTTTCATATAAATCTTTTTAAGCATTATTGTGATTTGCTCTTTGCATACAAAAAGGCTATATACTGTAAGTGAGCTTCCATGTTTCCAGAGCATTTTTTGATGAAGCGGTCAAACTTATCATGTAAGGGATAAACGTATCATATTTTCTTTTTAAATGGCAGACATTCATTTCCAGTGTGGATTTGGTTTAGTACAATGGATAAGCAAAACACTTATTAAAACAAATAATGCAAAATCAAAGCAACATATAACCAAAAGCCTGGACTGGCCAATGGCTGGTATGTGACTTTAAACCACTTCATTTCCATCATTTCTATTATCTGTTTTGTTTTGTTTTTTCTCAATTTTGTTGATGCCTCAGTCACCTGTTGTGTTTTGATGTTGTTTTTTTAGATACAGCAAAATGATTAAATAAATGGTTATGTATTTTCACTGTTATGTCTCGGTTTGCTGGATTTGCATGCCTAGTGCTTAAAGAAACAGTGCATTATCTACCTCTCTGTCCTCCCAGCAGAAATTGTTAGCATCTTCACATTTTCACCCTGGATAAAATAAATCCAAATGAATGAAGGCACTTGTTTTTAAGCGCCAGACACTGACTTATGCAAGTCTTGTGGAAGAAGGAGCCGACTGATTGTTGAAATGCATGGCGAGGCTAAAGAACAGGATAAATCCTGTTAAAGAAAATCTCCATAAGGGTTGAGCTCAACACAGAGCATGAGCCAGACTCCCTAAGCATTGTACTCAAGGTTGCTGAACAGTGTCTGCTGCAAATGTAGAATTGACAAATGAGGTTAGGCAGGAAAGAGGAGACTGCTTTTTGGGCATTCCACCAGGACTCCTGATCTGCCAAATCCTAAATGTAGGCTGGACTAAGATGACCAGTTTTACTCTCGTATTAACCTCCACTGATATTTTCTGATGTTACTGAACTATCACCGATAGTAAGATCTAAACGGGGCAATATAAGCATAAGAGGAGACGAATTCCTGTCAAAAATGAAGCACAGATTTACAAAGGATTTTATTCTCTTTGAAATGAGTTTAAAAATGGCATCAAAGGAATTCCTTATTGCAACATGTCTCTTGTAGTCTTTGCAGTGTAATAATCCTGTCAGGTCCTGGAGTGGATTAAATAGGGTTTAATGGCAGACTTGCTTTTGCGTCTCCTCAAACATTTTAATTCAAGGAGAACTCTGACTTTTGGGGAATTATGTCAGATATCTTTCTTTCTTCTGCTTAATTGAACGAACTTGACAGGAAGCAGGTGTTTCGTTTCAATAAAGATTGTCCCTTGATACATTTAAGATGTATTTTTAAATACTGATTGTCCCTTGCTACATCGTACACTCTTCTTGCCAAAGTAATACCTTTCAGCTCATACTTACAGTATACATACAGTCAGTCACTCAGCTTGCTTTACATTTCTATTAAATATTACATTGTTAAGGGTTATATTTACATATTTCCATTTGTCAGACCTGCTATCACTAATCTTTATAAGCTAAGCTAACAATGACAGATATATTAAATACAATATAATGTTAAATAAATAATTATCATTAATGCTACAGACATGGCAAGTTAAGTCACCTTATGCTATCATCTGCTCCAAACGGTTTATCGTTCAATGCAAGCCGCAAGTGCATGGTGAAAGAAATTACAGAAAAAAGCACTGTGTAAAAACCACAGGTGAACAAATCTGCATAGCACTCAAGTATAATCTAATTTAATTCAGTGTATCCACCCTGCTTTTTGTCTTCACATTGTCCTCACCCAAGAGCTTGACTGTGCATTAGCCAGAAAGTCAATAGTGATCAAGACCAACTCATAAAGCGTCACGCTCTATCTGCAAATGGTCGCGAATAACAAATTATGCAAACTGAGAACAGCAAAGGCCTCCCCAAGGCAACCTGTGAGGAGCAGCCTTCATTTACATTTTTATGTAATTTCCCATTGGCCTGTATAACTACACACTGAATCCATATTTCTAACTTCATTTTCAATATATTAGGGAGATGCGAGAGAAAAAAGAGGAGCTATTGATTGGCTGCGCAGCCTCAACATGGTGCACTTTATATAAATTGAATTGAACTATTCATATTTGTGTGTGTGTGTGTGTGTGTGTGTGTGTGTGTGTGTGTGTGTGTGTGTGTGTAAGAAAAGGTACAATTTTAGATTACATACATATACATCACTGAATACAATCAGTGGGATTATTAGTTGCATAGGTACAAAAAAAATATTTTGCAATTATTATATTTGTAAACTGAAATATACAGTTTGTGCATGTTGCTTCTGTTTGCCTCATGAAAAAAGGTGAAAGCACTGTGACAAAGTACACACTCATTTGAACTGTTTGAATGATTTGTGATCGATGTAGCACAAATACATTTTTCCTTCTTTCTTTTAATTGTGGAATTATAGTTAAATCATAGTAATATACAGGATACCAAAGTAATCATGGTTACTATGATAGAACAAAAAAAGAAGTGAAAAAAGTATTAGTCATGAGTGTTCTGTGAGCGCCTCCCTACATATGCTTAAATGATTTGCATCTGTGGTCAATTCCATATTTTTTTACACACGCACACTTCTTTTTAACTTAAAAAAATTTTCCAAGCTGTCATCACAGTCATATTGTCATAAATTGTTAGAAATAATAATGAAAGCACACCTCTAATTTCACATTTGTGAAGATGTTAATCATTTTTTCTGATGTACATATAAGTTTACAGCATTTTTAAGCAATGTTACAATTAAACCACACATTGTTACACAGTTCTGTCTCTTTGCAGATACAGCTATAACACAGGACTTCTTTTGATTTTAGTGAAAATGTACAGCAATTGATGTTAATATAGGATGCACTTGCACTTGATATAATTTTGTATGATTATACAGGGGAAGTATGAAGAATTTAAATCATTGTGTAATGTAACTCAAACACCAATAAATTTACAAATGTGCCAGCCCTCCACTATTAGGCAGCTAATATGCCTGTGCCCCATCGAACAGAACAGAAAAGGACCGTAAGTTGTTTCACAATGCATTACTTCATGTATTTGTTTCTAAAACACATAGACCTATGCATATTCAGATATTCTGCTAATTTTGAGAAGGTATAAAAAATTATTAAATCAGTCAAACTTTATTAAAATACTAATCTTCAGGATTGATGATGTTTTTTTTTATACAGAAGCGTATGTGCTGTTTGCAGGATCACTTGGCTGCCAATATTTCTTATCTCAGCTGATTCAGACCTTTATTGGAGAAAACAAATTACTGCTGCACTTGCTATGAACCTTGCCAGGAAAAAGAAAGATTTCTTATATCCGTTTTCAGATTCATTCCCGACAGTCTCTTAATATACAGAATATCTTGGTTTATATTTCCCAATAAAAAGTGTTATATTCTAAAACTGGGAATGTTTATATATCTAAATAGATCTGAGGTCTCATTCGGTGTATTGTTGCAGTAAATCAGTAAATAAGAGAAGATTATGGACTTATTTACCTGGATGGTAAATTCTATTTTGTCTGCTTTATGCTTCTAAAGAAGGCACTTAATCTTTACTTGGTCCAGGGCAACAGCAACATGGCAACTTTGTCCTTCCCAACCTTTCAACAAGCCGATGCAAAAGAGTACCGCCTGCTCACTAGCCCTAACTTGATTAAATAAAAGAGATTATGTACATATTTTTATTTATAAAAGTGCTGTGTGATAGATGTGTCTTTTTTCTTATTAAGTTTTGGCAACCAATTTCACTATGATAAATAGGGCTGATTTCTATTCTGTACTGAAAGATTAATATGGGTGACAAAATGTTCAAAAAATGTAAACTGAATCATTTGTCATTGTATGGACATAATTATAATATTGTTTAATTCATGGCAAATACCTGTGTATCATTATGTTTAGTGTATACATAAAAAATCTAACTTCAGCCGGATCAAACTCTATAAAGTTATATCAATGAAATATCATTAATTAACAATATTACTTGTAATAATACATTTAAAAAATTCTGCAACGTAATAAAGTCGTATTTCTTAACAACGTGATTTTTCAAGATGCTTATGATATCTGAAAATAGATTTAGAAATACTCACACAAGTGTCACAAATGATTTTAAATAGAATAAAAAGAAGAAGAATAAGACAATAAGCAGAAAATCACTCATAATAAGTTACCATATGGCCAGGATTGTTTCATATTTCCCAGACCACTCTTGTTCATATAAAAAAAGAAGCGGAATTATAGACACGTGAGTCTTTTTGTTATTTTGGATATAATGCCGTCTTCAAACTGTGAGAATAACATTCCTCAAATGTGTTATGTGTGCTGAAATATATCTGGCACCTGTGACAAAATACATGACACAGTTTCAAATAAATCCACACCACCACTGAATTCATTACGGAAATCCAATCTTGAAGGTATCTATTTCATCCTGACATCAATGTGAGCACATCCTCTTTTCTCTTCTAGAGGTGAATTAAGCTGGCTTGAACTCCATTTTAATGCTACTCTCCAATACCCAATACTACTGAGGCACACAATAACTTTTAGCTCAGTAATAAACAACTACTATAAGCTGCAAGTAAGCTTTTTTATGGGCATTCCAGTGTTGGTCATTAACATGGGCAGACAGGTTCATGATAGTGGATGATTGCATCATCATAGACATGTGAAGCACATAATCTTTGTTTATTACTACCAAAACAGCCAAACACTGTTAAACTTAGGTCTTAGAAACACATACACATTATTGACAGAGGCTGTAGATTCGAGTTAACGTATGCTGTAACTAAAAGGCCTAAAACATGTATAACAAAATATTTTAACATTCTTTAATTCTTGCTCTTTAGTATTTAATTCTTCAAAAACAAAAATACAGCATTGCTCTTTAAATGTATAAATGTAGTATATGGAATGTAAATAAATTATGCTTTAAACAAACAAAACAAAAATAATCACTTGCTACATGCCTGGCTACAAACTGATCTGACACCAAATAGGTTCCAAAAACAGAGCCAGGGCACGAACATTAGAAATAATAAACTACAAAGAAAAATGATGATATGCAAATGTTAATAATAAATATAAATTTCTGGTTAAATGCAGTGTTTGAATGCATTTATTACCTAGTATTCCTATAATCAGAGTATTTTATCATGTGTAAAGAACATTTTCAACCATTCGTTTTCTTTATTCTAGGAGGAAAATGTGAAAATATCTTTTCTGTTAAGAATGAAGCAAAATCATAAATTTTTAATGCCATGATTAGTTAATTAAATTATTTATTAATGTTTGCTTTGGAAAATTGATTTGGACAAGAATTCGTTTGTTCAACAGACTCTCTACAAAAAGAAAACAAACAATAAACAATAGTACAACAAAGTGTATTTTAACCCACCATGCCACACAACACAGTAGGATTTGTTCTTCATTATTTGCATCCAAAGAAATAGAGCTAGAAAGCAAAACATCACTGCTGGTGAGCGAAAGTAATTAAATCGTAGGGGCAGTGAAACAAGTGTTTAAATACTAAGAGTGAGACCCTGAGAGTGGGAATGAGAGGATAGGGAGAGATAAGAGGCTAATGTCAGTGCTCCTCCTCTCTGTGGGTCTTGTCTCAGGGGTGCGTGCCAATCTGTGTTGTTTATCTATCTTCTCGTCTTGTTTCTCACTGCTCTTTTATCAGACTTTTTTTTTTTGCCTGCGTCCCATGTCGTTTACTTGATCCCACTGCTCTGCTGCACCGCAGTTTGTGCTCTATTGGACATATGAGCTGATCAGCAGCATTGTCCTTATGTGCTAAAGCCAAATCCTTTAAGATACAAGGGCCCTGGTGTCCAGAATTACCTAGCACACATTTCCTGGCTGCTTTCTCAAGGGATTCTGATGAAATTAATTGAAAGGAAGAAGCAAATAGCTTCCCATAGATCCCAAAGTAATGTTGTTCTTATAATTAGCAGATGAAGCCAAAGCAGTTTCATTGGTATCCTTTTACCTTCAGGGCTACAGAACTAATAGGCAGCCTTTCCTTTCATGTCAACTGTGCTGTGAAGGAATCACTCAAATGAGGCGGAATTGGTTCTCAATTGGGATGTCCAGAGGAGAGGCTGAAAGGGCTCAGATCCAAAATAGCCAAGCAGGGCATGACAGATCAGTGATACACCCCAAAATAATGCACACATTCGGGCATATAACACTGCAAGACCACAAGTACATCTTAAGCCAGTAAACCTTGACAAAAGACATTGGGGATTATAATAGGAGTAAATGTGATATTTTCACAGTTCATGAATTTCATGATGAATATGATTTTTCTGCCTCAACACACATGAGAAGCTAGCAATAAAATAAGTTTAAAGATCAAAAAGCACTGTTTTGCACACTGGTATGGTGCAAATTAAATTTTTTACCTGACAGTGAACAAAAACAAATTGACTTCATAACTCATTGGGGCTTTTTTTTTTCTCTTCTTTTAACTGACATTTTGTACTTACTAGCTCATAGAGTTCAAAATAAATGCATATTTTTTAGCATGTCATTGCCTGAATAATATGTTCTCTCATGTTAAGCTGAAATTGCATGAGAAATCAGGTAAGTGCATGTGATATCATATGATATGTAAAGCAAAATTACCATATTCACAGAAAATGGAAAACTGCATTCTCTTAATGTGATTGCTTTGATTTTATATTCCATATTTTTATTTCTTCATTCCATATGTGTAGGAAAGCGAACAGTTCAGTGGAAGGAAGAGCAGTGGCTCGGCAACCAGTTTCAATAAAACCAGGTTTCTTTATTTGATATTTGCACTTTAAGCAACACTCACGCACACACACGTCTCTCTCTGTATCTCTCTCTTCCCAGCATTCTTCTCTCACTCCTCTTATCCTTTTTTCACCGCTCACTGCAAAAGAGAACACTGATTAGATACATTCTTGCAGGTGTGTGATTCTTACGTCTGTCTCCCTCGGCCTCACCCTCCATTCACAAACCGCCGGTCGGCCACGCCCCCAGTGCCACATAATAATTTTTAGATCTGTATGTACCATAGAACTATATAATAAAAGCAGAAGAATTTTCCTCCTGGTTTAATCTAACAGGTGCAGTACACAGAGGTGCACTGTAAACAGGCTTACTCAAACTGAAAGACTGATTAACTGAGGGATAGGCCTGGTTTAAGTAAGTGCAGGAATGTGGCTAGGGAAGGCTGTGCATATGAATCTATGGGGGAAACATGCTGAGTATCAGCTTTTAATTTATCTTAGTAAAACAGCTGCAAAAATGCTGACTAAAAATGTGGTATTGGAAAACTCAATTAGGAGCCAGCTGTGCAGCATGCCTCGTATGTTTCTACAGCCAGCTCTTCCTGTCTCACTGCTCTCTCTTTTTCTTTCTGTCACCCTTTGCTCACCACATACCCTAATTCTTCCTTCCAATCACTGCTACCTATTACTCATCCTCATATTACCAATAATTGCAAAAAGCATTAATTTAGTTCTTTAAACTTTCCTTCATTGTGATACCTACCAACAAGGGAGGATGAGGAAACATGCTTTCACAAAGACACGCTGGTCATATTTTAGAAACTGCTACTCATGCTGCATCATGGGGCAACTTTACACATTTGAAGGAACGCCCTATATGACCTGTTCTGCATACATGAGTTTACTGATTCTCACAACTGTCTTTGTGTCATTGTGATTGACAAACGAAAGAGAGAGAGAGAGAGAGAGAGAGAGAGAGAGAGAGAGAGAGAGAGAGAGAGAGAGAGAGAGAGAGAGAGAGACAGCATGACAGAGAGAAAGAGTGGGAGAAAAATAGAGATAGATCAATGCCAAGCCTCACAACCAGAGTAGAGCAGCCAATTTTTCTACCTTGGCTTTCGGCCACAAAAAGCTGTGGCATTGTCGGGATTCAAACTCTCCTGACAACTGAGCAAATGCTTTTTTGTTGTTCAACTCAACAGCCTTGATATTAATCTTATTAGCAAATTGAAAAATGATTAGCTTTAATTATACATTATAAAAAAATCCATATATTTGTTAAACAATCAAGGTTGTTCACGGGTAAAAATTTGTGCGTCACTAAGAGAATACCAGGGTAATAAAGGTAGGGATTCGTATCTGCTCTTTAATAAAATGTATACGCAAATGCGTGTATTTGTATATCTTCATGATGTAGAATTAATGTGTTCCTTTTTAATAGAAATATGTGAGTTATTTTCAAATGTGACTCAAACACCATTCCAAATGGCTAGGAATTTTGCATTAAATTATTTTTAAAAACAAGCATTTAATTTACAACAGCAAATTAGAATTAACAATAATTAATATATACATATACAAACAAATAAATTGTAAAATTGTGACTATAAATGAATTAAATATGCAACGATACCTCATAATGTAGCTCTAAAAAGCAATAAATGAGCTAAATACATTTGCTGGATCCATTAAGGGAAAAAAACCCTGCCAAATTATGAAGCACAATAGTCCTTAAAAATTGCTGGCTCACACCAGTTGAAAATGTTATTTTTTTCCTATTTCCACCAAATTATTTTAGCGCATTGAGAGAATCTTATTCTTGCCACAAAACCTCTTACAGTGCAACACTGTAATGCTAAAGTTCAATTCCCCACCATGTGCGTCACACCTTTTGTAACTAAATTAAATGCGTAAATGCTAAGAAGAAAGAGGTTGAATTCGACTAATCTGCCCTATTCATAAGATAGCAATCTAATCACTAAGAATTCAATAAAATCTGCTTCAACAATGAGCTAATTTGCATTTTGAGATTTAATCACATTTGATTAAACAATTAACAGTATAATGCATCTTCCCCTCAGCTGTTGTTAGGAACTGGGGTGATGAAAAAAAAAAACAAAGGTCACACGCTTTTAGTTCTGTGACATCATTTATCACTAAGGCCTGATGAATACCATCGAATATGTAATAATTTTAATCAAAATGCAGAGGATGGGCCTCTTTCACCTTTCATTCTATCATCATTAACTGTGACTAACTTAGATCTGATGAGATTTGCACTAACATCCGATATCCTGAATCATTTCCTATGTAAAGTCTTATTGTGCAATAATAATTCTACACCCACTGATTAGACACTGGGTTGAAAAAATGAACTGAACCTAAAGAGGCAATGAAAAGCTCAGTATTGTAATGATGCATGTTGGCAGAATACTACCTCTGAGTACCTATGATTGTTAACTAGCTCTTGGATCAGACTGCTGAATTAGTGTTGTGATGTAAGAACCTTCACACCATGCCCTTGGCTGTAACATGTTCAGAAGGCAGGTTTATTACTGCTGACGCCAGCGCTCGTTCTTCTGAATGGGGAGGCAGGGGGTAGTGAGCTACTGCATCTCTGCACCACCCTGATATCTCACTCTCATAAACTCCACCGAATATAAAGGCTCAGAAGGTGCTGCGTCTTCTTTTTCCACACCTTCAGTGATACACCTTGTATGTGCTCCATCTGCTTACGAGCAGACTGGTGCTCACTCACTCTCTAAGCACATCGGTGGAAATATAATAGCAGAGAGCACAGATGCAGGGAGAGGATCACGTTGCCTTTCTCATTGAGAGTCAGAGGACAACCTCCGGCTCATAAATATACAGCATTTGGCACTGGAACTGGAATAGGACTGAGGGGTGAAATATTGAACGACCTGCACCCAAACAGTGTGTAATATTTCATGGCTCCTCATAATACCAGCTTTGTATTGCCTTAGCCTTTGTTTTCTTTCACAGTTTACTAGTTGATAGCTTGGTTGAAACTCTGTTGAGTGGCAAAATTACTGTGTTTTGTACTTTTCTGTCTGCTGCAGAGGCATCTGTATATTTATATATACACACATGATTATTTATTTATTTATATTCATAGTTATAGATATTAGCACGTCACTTAATATGTCCTATGGTTGGAAGAACAAGGAATAGACTGTACAGAGTGTGTACAGAGCAAGTGATGTGCACAGGGGGTGTGGACGCAGGTCTGTCTCCAGACTGCTAAACTGCAGCTGGCAACCTGACCTTGTCTCTAATGAACACCTCCTGTCTTTTTTATTCTATCTGTAAGATAAACCCACATCAACAGACCACATGACATAAGTGTCTTTTGTCACAGAGATCCATAACTTGTCAAACTTCAACCTTATCATTAAAGCACGCTTGCATTAGGAGGTCACAGTATATAAGAACTGAGCACAAGACAGTAGAATAGATAGGACATCCGGTCTTCTCAGACATTTACACACTCATTTACACCTAGGGACAATTCTACATTGCTAATCTGCCTAGCTGCATGCTTTTTGAGAGCAGAAAGGAAAATTAGAGAACCCAGAGGAAATCCATGCGAACATGGGGAGATTGTGCAAATATAAACACAGGCTATGTGCAATTATGTTTAACAGGTACTTCATGTACAAAAAAACCCCAAAAAACTTTATTTTTACCCACATGTTCCTAACACTGGATGCCTTCAATATGCATAAATTGTTATGAATGATTTAAATCATAACAAAAATTTATAATTAAGGGTTATAAGCCTCCTTAAAGGGTTCTTCTTTTCAATATGTCATAAAGAATTACTGCATATGCTTTAAGGATTCCCTATCAAATTTACATTAAATTAAATCAATAAAGTATGGTATTGTTAGTTACTTAGGGTAAGATCCTAATATAGCAACTTCAAATCAGAGGTGCAGTCTACTGTTTAGTTATTTAATTTATACCCTGATATCCTCAATTCAAGTATTCCTGAGTCATCAAACTTGGCTAGGCAATCACATCTTTGTTTGACCTACAGCAATGGGAAAACCCTCAACAATAACACCCTTCCTATAGTCTGTAATTGTGTCTCTTATGCCTCCTCCTCAGGCCTATTAAAGAGGCACCATTACAGATGCATTAGCACACATAATTGGGGAAGGTGGTGCTGTGAACAAAATCAAAAGGTGGCTAATCTTCAGATACACAAAAACATGAATGTGGATGCAATGGAGAAATTATTATAAAGATTGGAAATAAACAAAACAACAAACAGCAAACAAAATAGGGATAGGAACTAGAAACAAGACAACCATAAGCACAGCAAGAGCATCAAATCATTGTCACGAAAGAAAACCGATATAAGAATTGGTGCTGATTATGGACAAAAAGGAAACAAATGTGTGATTCAGGGCATGTCATATGCTGGGGATGGTCGTTAAAGTGTCATGCCCTCATTTTATGTGCAGCTCTGGTGCACAAAACAAGTTCAAGAGGGTTTTGTGGACAACCAGACCAGATGTCAACCAGCTGATCAGGGTTTTGAGGAGTGCCATCTACAATGAACCCTGAAGGAGACACAACCCTCTTTACAGAATGTGAACATTCTCAGTGGAGCAAGGAGATGCATCCATGGAACTGGGTGATGTAGTGATATCTAAGAAAGAGCCAGGTGGCATAATGATATCTGAAGCAGAGCATGGAAGTGAAATTATGCCCATGAGGAGGCCTTAATTTGCGAAGGCACCCTCTGTGAGCAGAGAAGGGGGTACCTTCAAATGAGCTGGGAGACATTAATTTCTCTGTAGAGCCTTGTTTAAAGTGGAGTAGGGAGTGTGGATGATGGCTCCAGCCAGGATGGGAACCTCTTCTCCAAAAACCAAATCAGGGTATACAGACGACTTACTTGGGCTAATGCGTAATGTAGTTCATGAGCAAATTTTAGCATAAACATGACACATGGCAGGATGTTCAGACTTATTAGACAAGCAAGGACTGCACTTTCATGAAGAAACAATTATAAAACTTATTAAAACATTTACAAATTTATATTTCATGTATTTTTATATTTTTAACATGGTTCCACTTTTACTTTAAATGATGAAAAAAAAAACCTTTTGAAAGATCAATGAAGGCAACCTAACAATTAAGGTTAGAGCATAGAGTATACACTATACTCTATACAACGCATAGAGTATAGAGTTTAGAGAATAGAGTATACATGATGCCACTGTTAACTCCTTCTGTATTCATTTGTGTGCATTAGCTTTCCCCCAGTTTAATTGTATATATATTCTAATTTGAGGAGAGTGGAGTTTTTCTCTTGCCTAATATAGCCTACCTTCCACCAGGATCGGCTCTGGGTCCTTCTCATCCTCGCTCTGGAAAAGTAACTACAGAGGATAAATACATTTTCTTACATGAACTTGACCTAAACTTGCCCTTCTGTTGCTGCGACTCTCCTGTTCCTTTACATCTTAAAGTTGTTCTATTTGGTTTAAATCCAGTGACTATGAAGGCAGTTGGAGAACATTGTCATCTCATTGTCATGTACATGAAACTCGTTAGAGATGACTTTTGTTTTGTGTCATGGAACATTATCATTTCACTATCATGGAAGTATTCATTAGATGATGCGAAAACTATGGCGAAGAAGGGATGCACATGGTCAGCAACAATACTCAAATAGGCACTGACACTCAAACAACAACTGATTGGTATTAATAGACAACGTTTGCCAAGAACACATTCCATTACACCATCTCCAACAGTCTGGACTGTTGACACAAGCATCTGCATTTATGCGGTTCGCATCAAATTCTGCTCCGACCCTCTTTGTGCCTCGGTAGAAATCAAGATTCATTCTTCCACTGTCAATTTTAAGTGATCCTGTGCCCGTAGCAGCTTAAGATTTGTGTTCTTGTGTGTGAAGCAGTAGTTTATTGTTGGACTCTATCTAATCCAAGACCTTCTTAGGCCCTTGAGCAGGGCCCTTAACCCTAAAGTTGTCTAAAATGAGGTAATGGTAAGCTGCTCTGGTTAGGGGCACCTGCCGAATACTATAAATGTAAATCTAAATGTAGAAGTTTGGCCCCACATGGTCTTCTGCTGCTGTAGCCTTAAGGTTTGATGTATTGTGCATTCTATAAAACAAAAGAAAACGGATTTATCTGTTATCAGAGTATTATCTGTAGCTTTATGTCAGCTCACACTAGTCAGGCCATTATCTGTTGACCTTACTCATCAACAAGGCATTTCTATCTGCACAACTGCCACTCAGTTGATGTTTTTTTTTTATTACAACAGTTTGGAGAGATTGTTGTGTGTAAAATTTCACGGATTTCAGAGCAGTTATCGGATACTCAAACTAGCGTGTCTGGCACCAACTATCATGCCACGGCCAGAATAACTGAACCCATCATTTCCCCAGTCTGACGGTTGACGTGAACATTTTATAAAGTTGCAGGTTTTATTACACATTGTACTGTTCCCACACGACTGTCATATAATCGACCTTATGTATAGGTGTCAAGTTGTTCTTAATGAAGTTCTCAGTTATTGTTTATGCACTGCGGGCAAAAAGTATGAGGGCGCTAGCAAAAATGCAATGTTAAAGTACTGCAAGTATAAGATATTATTTGTAAAAACTTCATTCGGACTGGAATGTTATATATCTGCATAGATCATTTATGACTTTTTTTTGTGTTTTGCTATGTCTTGTGTTTTTCACTGGACCTGTCATGGCGTCCACAATATTATACTAAACCGTACCTTATGATCAAATACATACTTCAAGAGGTAAAATGAGATAAGGCATGTGGAAAAATATAATTTTTCTCTAAAAATGAGGCAGTTCGAATAGTAAGTAATGGATTTGCTTGCCTTTATTTTGAGACTGAAATAATGCACCTATATGATGGGATTTTTTTTTCGTGTTGTTTTTTTTAGGTAATGATCGGAAGAAGACGAGTCGAAGAGACACGCCCGCGCCCCCGAGCACGTGCACGCGCGCGCAACCTGCTGCGGCCAGTTTCCCGCGCCGCCAGTGGTAGATTCCAGTCTCCGTCACCTTTAACGGCGCTCGGGGAGCGGATCTCCTCACGCTCGATTCCGACGCGCTCTCTCTCGTCTGGCGTTTCATTCCCAAACAAGACAGCCAGGCAGACTGCAGACACACATTCAGCTTTGCTTAGACACTTAGGACTCTTTACCCCGTTTCCCCCCCACATCCCCTAGTCCCCCCCCTCAACACACACGCTGGACCATTCCGCCGCTTAACGGCTCGCGTTTCCACGCTGTTCCCGCAGTTCGCTCCTCGGCACGCGCGCCTGAAGTAGCCGAATTTCGAGTTGAGAAGAAAAAGTGACGCTTCACATCAATATTGTTTACGGACAGGCGTCTTCCCTGAAGGACAAGAGAGAAAAAAAGAAGACAACAAAAAGTTTCCTCAGGGACATGAACGCCCTGTAAAGACCCCTCGCTGTCCTGTACAGGTAAGAATTAACGGTTTACTGTGATTCTCCTATAAACCACTGCAGCCTGTCGACGTGTTTGTGTATGAAAAAAAGGGAAGAAACGTGTCCCATTCGGGGAACCGGAGACGAATTAGGTACCTAAAAAAATAAAACATGTTATCAGTATGTTTTTGTTATGCTGTTAAATTATGTGAAACAGCCTGACACAGCGTGGCGTGTTAAACCCGTAGCCTATTGGAAGCACTTGTCACTGACATGGACGCCAATTAGTGTTTCTGTGAACGCGCACTCTACACGGTCCCAACGTGAGATCGGTGTGCTCTGATACACGGTTGTATTTCGGCATCCTGACGCTCTGTTTAGGTTTCTATCCTTTCACTCTCCTTTTTTTTCCCTTCCATTCTCAGGTTTTCTATTATATCCCGAGAACTATGTGCAGGAGTAACGGGAGCGCGCGTTTAGTCCTCCCCCAGTAACCAAAACAATCCAATCAGTTTACTAACGGTGAGAGGACAAACACGCACAGGTCAACATGTAGACTTCATCTCCATCTCTCATCCTCTTTCTGTATCCCCTGTCTCTCTCTTTGCTTCTCATTCTTTCTAACATCCCCCCCCTCCTCCATTCTAGACTACTTCTATTTCCCAGATAAGCTATATATGGACTGGGCAGGTCCCATATCCAAGTTTGAGTAGTAGAAAGACAGAGATCATATTCTCAGTGAGACTAGCCCATACAAACCAATAAACAAGTAATAGATACCAAGTCGAAGGAGTAATAATAGATAAGGAGCACAAACGAGCAGCAGTGAGGGTATCATGCAAGAGAAGGACACTGAGAAACTCCAGCAGTGACAAAGAGAAACTCAGAGAAAAACATTCATAGCTGCCCCATTAGTGGTAGGACAGGAGCGGAGAAGTGACTCGAGCAGATAACGGACCTCGGTACAGGTGGGAAAATACTGCATCATATTGTGAAGACGTGCTGAAAGGTTAGCTCGTTCTGAAATATATCCGGAGAAACAATCTTTGATAACTTGGTATATTCAAAAATAAAGTTTGCAAAGTCTTAAATGCAAACGTTAAAAAAAAAAGTCGTTCAAACAAGCATGATTTATTGATTGCACGAATAAGATCCTTCATGCAATTATTAAAAATACTCAAATATAAGTGTGCCCATGGATCTTTAAAACAGATTTGTGATCGTATGTTTTATATAGTTATATAGGAGAGAATGAGTTTGATGCACATACAATGTAACAATAATATTATTAACAAAAAACCCCAACAAATTATTTGCTTGTAAATTACCAGCTGAATTACTAGCAGAGAAACAGGCAGTGTAACAAAATCAATGTCCCAAACTATGAACAGATGCTCTCGAGCCAACCAATGTGACCGCCGATAAATCAGAAAAAATTGGAAAATTGTTGTGGGACTGCCATATTGACAAATATTAGCATATCAAAGATATCGTGCTCCATTGTGTGATAGTGATATGCCCCAAAATGTAATCAATCAAATTACTTTTGTAACCATCAGTTTGACTTCATTTAATGGTTAATTTGTTTTTCACTGCTGATGTAATAACAACTTCAAACCCATAAGCGGAAGGACCGAGATGGGTCAGAGTGCTCACGAGAAAATCATTCAATGCTCACATTTCTTTGGCTTTCAGTCGGTTCAGCAGAAGCAGCCGTGTGTTTCTCTTAAAGAATTTTATTTCTATCCTCTGTTAGAGTGTAAGAAATGTGCTAGCCATTAATGAAGATGACTTTTGTCCTGGAATCTTTCACAGTGATGAGGACGAATACTTCTTTCACAACCTTTCTGTTGCTGTCTGTCCCTTTTAGAATGCTTTTCCCTGAATATAAAGGCTGCAAAGCTGTATTTGAGTGTGCCTTAGCAGGGTGCTGTCTCTCAAAGTTTCTTTCATGTGTGTGTGTAAAACATGCGGTATGCTTTGGTACGTCTGAAGAAGACCGAGCCACTTATTGACATCACCAAGGGCCGTGCGCATGCTGTCAATCACAGATAAAGCGGTGGGCTCACGCTGGAGAAAGGACGACCGTTAAAGAGAGCCGGTTCCCTGCTGGGCCTCACACTTTTATCCCAGCATAGATTTCCAATCCCTCACTCATGCACCGGGTCACAATGCTCTGTTCAGTCAGAGCTAGTTTCCATGAAGCTGGAAACAGGGAAATAAATAGGAAGAAAAAAGCTTCAATAGGATCAGCAACATGTTCTTTTCTCATTACCATATCTAGCACACAAATAGCCTTATAAACGTGCAGACACACTGTGATGGACTGCCGATCTTACAGATAAGCCTTCAATCCTATTGACACCTACCTGACCCGGTTCTTGGCTTGCTGTCAGCAGGTATGCATATGTCTGTGAGAAAACTGCTTGAGGTGGTGGATTTGGACACTCTCCAACCTGGATACCTCACATGACCACACAGGCACGGTACCTCAGCTCTAACAGCAGAGGAGCTTTAGTGCTGGACAGTCGTGCATGTCGGCTAGAATCCCTCAGCCTAGCCCAGCTGGCACTTCATGGTTCCAACCAGCCTAGAAGAGCAAGCTGGCCTCACTGTGCATGTGTGTGGCCCTAAGCTCCTTAAGCTCATACAAGGTCTCATGGGCATCTCTGCCTCTCTAACACCACGTTCCTCTAAGGGATCTCAAAACATGAGGAGATGCAGTCTTGCATGAACTTGCATTAATGTTACTCATGTTACATTTAAGCCCCTGAAATATGGTACATTTTTTATTTATTTTTTGACAATTTTTTTATTAAGAAGCTTTTTTCTGTCAAATGTTTATATTCGTATTTATTTAGGAGTTCACATGTGACTGTATTTATGGACTAGCACATTTTTGCTCTTAATACCATAAGAAAACCCAAGTGGCTCTACCTAAAAATCTCTGCCTAAAAAAGTCTGAACCTTAATATGTCCAGTTTCTGAATTGTTTGCAAATAAAAAAGTCACCCAGGCGGTTCATTGTTCTGGAAAGAAGCACAAATTAAGTCCTATGGTTAAATGAACCTTGGTTCCAATACAAAGAAGGATGTCTATCTGGATAACTAATTGCTGAAGCAAAGACAGTAACCAGAAAAATATATATCGTAACCGGGTTTTTCAGCACGGCAACAATCCTAAACTCACCTTAACCAAAATGGCTTGAGTGAAAGTACTGGAGTGACCATCACAAAGCCCTGACTTTATTGGCATAGGAACTTGACTGAAATGAAAAAGCATGACTTTGCAAAGAGAGTCATGAAATTATTTGAATACATCGGATTTGTCAAGAGGGATAAGAAAAAGATTTCAGCGAAATATTGTAAGAAGTTTGCGGAAGTTTGAGTTATGCAACAAAGGGCAGTGCCACCAAATGCAAAAAAGGTACATGTAAACTTTTGACCCATGGAAAATCTGATTTAGTAAATAAAAGCTCAGACAAGTCGGGCTCATTGCTATTATTGTAAAATGACCTGTTATGAAAATATTATGGCAAACTAAAATGCTAAATATTTCGCCTAGGCCTGTGTAACCGTTTGGCCTCGACTATAGATTGTGTGTGCACATTATGCTTGGGGTAAAAGCTAACATGATGAAGTGCTCGTATTAGGAAATTTATTCTAAATCCTTTCACTTTTCACGGTGCTGTGTATCACAGGGGTCCCTCATGATTCATTTCAGAGCACATCAAAGCTTGGCAGAAATCAATCATTTTTTCTCTCTCTCTTGCATTGCGCGTTTTATGTCCTGCATCATTCTGTTTTCAAGCCAACTGGCAGACATTCGGTATTGTACACGGTATGAGTAAGTGTATGCCTGCATGTGTGTGTTTGAGACAGAGAGACAGAGGCAGTAATCTCTACCTCCTCACACAAAGAACACAGGATCTGGGTTAGCCCGCAGTGCGCATTTATACACACCCCTCCAGCGTCTGTAAGTGCACATAAAAGCCATCAATCTTCATTAGTGTCACAGAAGCCTGACTCCATTCAACAAATTATCATTGTTAGGCAAAATTTAGGCTTGCGTGTACGGGCACTGTAGAGCTGCAGCTCCTGGAGCACGAGCCCATTTGCAGCGCGCAGAACAGCTGCATCAATATCCCGCTCCCGCTCAAGCTCCCGCGTCCTTCAGCCGCACCAGCTGTGTGTGAAGGAGAACGGGGAGATATGATAGCTAGGGAGTGTGAGGCCCTTGGTGTGTTGTTTGTAGGTTAGAGGAAGGGAGGGGTTGTGTTGAAGCACAATAATAGATGGTGAACATGCAAGGCTTGTGTTTGTTTGTGTGTGTGTGTGGGTATGCACACGTGTGTGTGTGTGTGTGTGTGTGTGTGTGTGTGTGTGAATATGTGCCCGTTTTTTTGATGCTGGTCAGTTCTGTGGACTTGAGCTCGGATTGGGCTGCCATCTCCAATGCATCACCTCCCTTTCCTCAAATGCACATTGTGGCACTTCTTGGAATGCTGAGGTGTTAATATGTCAGTGAGTGTGTGTATGCGTGAAGGACAAAGAGAAAGTAACCCTGGTGTATACTTTTTATATATAAAGTATAGTGCTTTTGGGAACCACACCTAAATTGCCTATGTATGTTAAGACCAGACGCTATTTGCATGCCTTATGGCGGTTAAACAGGGGTAGTGAGCAGTAAGTAATAGGTGAAAGTAAATGCGTTGTGTATGTTGAGATCCTCGCAGTGACTTGACTGTTTTGGCACCTTTTGGGTCATGTGGATTAACATTGCAGGTAGCTAATCTACAAGCGACTATATAAACAGTTCTTTTTTTATATTGAGTCCATAAAAAATACATTTGGTTGACATGAAAGAAACCTCTGTCCTAGGAAGCAATACAAAATATGAACATCTTAAAACTTTGTAATGTTCGTCATCCTTGCTGATTTACTAGCTCTACAGAATTATTGGGAAATGCAGTAGAAGAAATTTTGAACCCTAATCTCTTATTAGATGTATATTTAATATCTAAGCATATTTTGCTCAATTTCCTACCAAAACTATTGCATGTCAACACATCTATATTACATGAATTCACAATGACATGCATTAATGTAAACAAACTACATTCATTCTCATCTTGGTCAATGTGTCAGAGCACCCAACCGGGAGATCTATGAGAGTCTACACTCTACTTGGGCACCTTTCTCCACTTCTCCACTGTCTTAAGTACCTCTGAGCTCCATCGGGCTCTCACCTGGCCAGGATTTCAGAGCAGAGACAGACCTATATTGCAGTGTGATATAATGGAGAACAGCATACCACAAGGGAGCACTTGGCTTAAACAGGCCCTCATGCTGATTGGAGGAGCCAGGCGATTGCGCTGACCTTTCAGATCTGAGCACTGTGTGTACAAGTGTGCTCCTGTGTGTATGTGTGTGTATTTAGAGCAAGAAAGGAGGGAGTACCTGATTGATGGAGTCTTATTGTGAGGGTAAACTCGATCCTGGGCTGGCTCTGGCCCAGTAGTCTATATTCACCCTGAATCAAAGAGAAACAACCTCACAAGCATCCGTCAGCAGGACGTCTCACAACCCTCCCCATCCCTGATGGCCATGGCTGTGTACTGAGTTACAGCATGACTTCCCACAAACCTGATCACACCCTGATTCCGGACAATGTGTGTCCTCTTACAGTTAAATTAATTAAAGGGCAGAAGATCAGTTTCCCCACACATAGATAACACTTGGGTGGTCCATGCAAATAAACTTATGACCACCATAATATATTTTGTCCAATTGAAACATAACATTTATTTGTTTGTTTGTTTCTTTGTTTGAACAATGTCCTTTATTTTCAATTTGGCATGAACAAAGCAAGGGGTCAGTGGATCAGGGTGCAAAAAATGGCAACAGTAGTGCAGAGAAGCAGAAACTAGAAGACCCTTGACAAGCCACAGTAGCAATCATTTCTCAAAATGAAGCTTTCTTGCACCAGTTTCAACAATTTAACAAGAGATACTCCTGTTCTAACTGCTCCATGGATGTTAGAAGTTTCTGGAGGTTTGGATTTTAATCAGATCCAGAGCGTGCACTGCTGGAGTAGTACTACAGCATCCCTCATTATCCCTCTCAGTGGATTAAACCACCTTAATGTGGAAAGTGCTAGCATGTAACCGGCAGACAAACTCAAATAGGTCTTGTTGGCATTGGTGGTATTTTGAATGCGCTTTCAGTTGCCTCGAACTGCTCATAACTGAACAGCCCTTGTGCAGTTAGTGAGGAGCTGTAGCATAGCTTGCTCTGTTCATTATCGGGAGCTGTAAGCAGATAAATCTACAAATATTTCTATTTTCAGTGGCTTTATTGTTAGTATTTCACTAAGAATTCATATCAATAAATCATAATTTTGCTAATGCTGTAAAGCAGCTGTGGCTCTGTGGTTCATTTTCTAGATTAACCTTATTAAATAAACTAAGAGGGAATACCTTTTTTCTTCAGATAAATGTTTAATAGAAGCTTTGTGTAGCCGGAGATGACACCAGGTTCCACTCATGTGAGCCAAGAACAGGAATCTGAGGCTGGAATCTGCTGTATTTTGAGATGCTTTTCTACTGACCACAGTTGTAAAAAGGGGTTATTTGATGTACTATAGTACATTTACATTTACATTATATTGCAGATGTCCTTATCCAGAGAGACAGACAAAAGTGATGTACTATTGTCTTCCTTTCAGTTATATCTCCTTTAAATCCCTTTAGGTAACTATTCTTTTTCACCATTCTTTGAGAATCATGTGAAACATTACAAGAACATCAACAGTTTCTCAAATATGTTAACCAGCCTGACTGTCACCTCATTCAAGCCACTTAGAGCACATTCCCACCTCCCCATTTTACTGTTTGATATCTATTATTTTGATCTTATGGAACTGGAAGGCAAAGTAAAAGGCAAATGTACATCATACAGTACCATCACTCTCCAAATATAGTTAAATATCTGCCTAAACAAGGTGGTTTCTCCTGTTTCACCGTAGATATGTGGAAAATTAGGTATTAATATTGAACTGGAACATGCACATATGTTAGCATCCAGGTGCATACGTGTGTACTGACATTGATTCCATTTCTGCTTTTTCCACCTTTTCTTTCTGCTAACCAGTTGTGCATGAGTGATGTGATTTAGCCCTCCCTCTATTCCTGTGTCCTTGTGTTAGGATGCACAGACTCAGCAGAGGTCCTGGTGGTAATTGCAGCGCTTAGGGCCTTGCACTTCACCTTCAATCAAGCTTGCACTTTCTTGTCATTTCTGTGGGAGACGAGTGGAGTAGGTGGTCACATTTAAACATATCTGCCTAGCAGCTGACAGGAGCACTTTTTAACTCGCCATCCTAAACATTATAAACATCTGGTCTTATCCCACACTGCTGAGATGGACACATTTTGACTGCCAGTACGTGGCTGCCAATATTAAACTGTCACAGTAGTGGTAGCAGTACTTTTTTTTGTACATGAAATGAGGTATACTGTGTATTTTTGTGTTGATAAGTTCTAGTTCAAGTGTTGTAGATGGTGCATGCACTTGAGATAGAACACCAGGATAACACCAAAGGGGTTTTCATAAATGTAATTAAATATCTGATACTCACTTCATGAAGAAGACTTAAGCCCCCACATACAGTATATTAGCTGTATTTTCCCTCTTGGTTTGAGAGATAGTAATGATTGCTCCATAGGTCATAGGTTCAGATCTATTTGGCTTGAGGCTTTCCCATGAGGTCTGATATAAAGGCAGTGAGAGTTTGATTAGGGTTAAGTACGCTGTTGTTCTTCGACCATAGTTCAGAAAAGCAAACTCAAATCTGATTCATGCATCCAATATATTCAATGTCTATATTTTTCATCTTTTTCAATATATTTATCCAAGGAGAGCCAAGGGTTTACTTCACAATTTGATGTTCGAAACTGAGGTAAGACCTCTGTCCAGTTTGTCCTGTATGGGATCGAAAGAGGTCAGCTTTGATGATTTATGACTGTGATGCTGCGTTCCTGCACAGAATGATTAATCTCTGCTGAGAACACTTCAGGAGTACAAGTTTAACCTCTGCCTCCCTGCCCAACAAACAGACACACACACACACACACACACACACACACACACACACACACACACACACACACACATCCACAGACATGAATTAGAGTTATCTGAGGATTGTTAAAGACACAAAACAAACGATGTATTTGTATAAGTGATGTCCTTGCTCAAGCATGCAGAATATTTAATGCCGAATTAATGCCACACATTTCAAGAGACACATCAGTATTTACACAAGCATGACAATCCCCTGTGCCCAGAGCACCTTGGAGATACGGTGCACATGGTTTGGAGTGGATATTGAGTGGCCTGCTATAGAGCTCTAACCTCAACCCAATTAAACACCTTGGGAAACACCCAACACCTTGAAGCACCCCAGGCGCCTCACGTCACCTAAATCAGTACCTGACTTTACTAATGCCCTTGTGTCTATATGAGCACAGATCTCCATAACCATACTCCAAAATCTAGTTGAACATCTTCCCAGAAGCATGGAGGTTTTTATAAGGGCAAATAGGGACAAAATGTACGTAGAACGTGATGTTTAACAAGGACATACACATTTTATGGTCAGTTGTCCACAAATTTTTATATCATGCAGAATAAAATATAGTAGACAAAAATACAATTATAATCCAAACATAAAAATAAGTTCTGTATATTCAACATTGACTCCTGCAGGGCTGAATTTCTTTGTAGTTTATTAAAGTTATTACAATCCGAAGCGAGTAGGTAATAGCTCTAAGGTTGTTTTTTTTTTAGGTAGAAAAAAATTAACATGAATGACTCCACCTTAAGTTTTCTTGATTCTAATTTGCATTCCTAGAATACCCTTGAAACAAAATTCAGACAAGAAAGCTGCTAAAAAAACATTTTTTGACCTTGCTGTGACCTCAATCATGTTTGGATCAGTTTCAAAATCTAATAATTTGTTTCATACAATGATAACTACATTTAAATCTCACAAACATTCAGCCACTTGAGAATCTTGGACGGACACACAGACAGACAGATGGATGGACTGAGAGACAAGATGAAACACAATGTTTCCTCACTTACAGCCATAAAAACTTATTGGACACAAAATGCAATCGATGCAGATATATTTTTTCCTTTGCTGATGCAAGACAATGTAACATTAGCAAGATGAAGCAAATAAATAGACACTAATATGGTGAAATATACTGTATGCGAGATACCAGGTTTTCTAGCAACATCTAACAGGAATCTAGTATATTTTCAATAATGCTACATGAACAGTTAGAAGTTATAATGTTCACATTCTTCAGATTTAGACAATATGGCTTCCTCGTTATTTAGAAATGTATACATCTAGTACATATTCTTTTTTTTTTTTTTGCATGATAAACCAGTAAAGTGGCTGTAAACTGAAATTGCAGCAGCTTATTTGTGCAGATTTGCAGCAGGTCACTGGACAGGACATAAAGATTATGATTTGTTGGATGAAGACAGTTCACTGTACAGACACGCTTCACACTAAATCAATGTCATTACATCATAAATATGTGCATGCGATGCATTTTAGTCTGCTTCGTCTCTTTGGCATTTGGTATCATTTTATTATGTCATAATGGATAAGCTGACGAAGAACTCGTCTACTATGATTATTGCTCACTTTAAGAAAGTGTAATTTGTTTTTAGAGGTAAGATTAAGATGCTGTTTTTTTCTTCTCTGTAAAAAAAAAAAACCCAAAACTAAAATATTCAGATCAAACATCAGAATGAAGTGACAGGCATGTTGGTACCAGATGGACTGGTTTGATTATTTCATAAACTGCTGATCTCCTGGGAATTCACACATACCAGTCTCTAGAATTTATACAGAATTGTGCAAAGGAACATGCTGTGTGTGTAGGGTTTGTGGGCTGAAACACCTTGTTGATGAGAGAGATCAGAGGAGAATGAGCAGACTGGGATGAGCTGACAGGAAGGATATAGTAACTCAAGCACCACATACGTGCATCTAAAAAAGCACAACACATTAAATTTTGAGGTGAATGTGCTACAATAGTCTACTCCTGTCGGACAAGAACCCGAGGCTATCAAGGGCACAGACCCACCAACATTGGACAGATACAGGAGGATAGAGGATTTTATTTCTTAGTGTGCTACTGTCCACTTTAGTGAACCTGTGTGTGAATGTGTATGTTTTTTAACATTTCAAAATCCAGCAATTTCAGCACCACAAACATTCAATGAAGATGCTGGAGTTAATACTTCTCGTCACTTGAGCTATTGTCATAGAAAAATCTGCATAAGGTCAGAATTTATAGACAACACTGTTTTCGACAGATTATGTCTGCACATACAAATCAATCACAGCTGTACAGGTACAACATACGTTTGTTGTGATTTAATATCTGAATGACAATGTGCTCAATTTCTGTATTAATACCTGAACATTTTACTGTTATAAACATCGATGTCTTGAAGCTCTAATAGCTTTACTCTACTGCAGAGCTTCTGAAGCTTATCCACTATGATTTGTCTAGTACCACACACACAGAGACTTTGATGAGAGCAGCAGTTAGCGGTGGTGTGCTTGATCTGTTCTGTGGGTTCGAGGTGCTAAAAGCCTTAATGCGATGTTTTACAGAGCGGGGAAGAGCATCAGCCTGACTGGGCGCTTGGACTACCACTGTATTACTGTACCACTGTACCACTTTGACTTTATAAATCTGCCTCTCTCTCTCTCTCTCTCTCTCTCTCTCTCTTTAAGCGCCATGAAAAGAAAAGCATTATAGAAGAAAGATGCTAGAATCAGTTTGGATTAAAGTAATGTATTTCCCAGGTTTATACAGTCTTGATACTTTCACCTTTTCTCCTATTTTTTCATCCACCTCCACAGAAACGAGGTGAAAGGGAAAGTGTCTCTTTATTTTGTGTTGTTGGTCTTGTGGGAAGAGCTTTGATACCCATCCAGTATAGTCTCTTCAGTTCCTCAGTCACACTAACATTTCTCTGTTTCTCATTCTCGCTTCATCTCATTCTTTTCTTCCTACACATTATTATTTTTTTTGCCAGGACCTTGCCCACTCTTTTGCTCCCTCTATTCATTTCATTGTTTGCGTTACTGACACAACTGGCACAACATCTCTTTCCAAGTTTTAACAAGCCAATTATAAGATTATCAGCAAACAAACAAACAAAAGCACGCCAGTAAACCGCTATTACTTTAATAAAACTGTAAAATTCACAGTATCACTGACATTCGTTCTTCTTCTGCGAGTGTGTACGAGAATGCTTGCACATACACTTGTACAAAATATTTTGAGGAAGACTAAAGATGCAGAACACTTATTACTCACGTGCAAAAAGCATTGCTGTGTGCATCATCCAAAAATAATCACAAATTCACTAATTTGAATTTATTTGTAAAGATTATTATTCATTCATTCTTTCTTTCTTTCTTTCTTTCTTTCGTTCTTTCGTTCGTTCTTTCGTTCTTTCGTTCGTTCTTTCGTTCGTTCTTTCGTTCTTTTGCTTTCTGTAGTACATGATTGAGACCTATCTTTGGTTGTAAAAAGAGACAAAATACGCTATCATTTGTTTGACTCTGATTTGACGTTGGGGTGAAGTGATAGCTTTGAGACTGCTCTGTGTTACAGGTTATTATACTAATGAAGCCCAGTTTACTTCTGTGTGTGTGTTTTTGTGCACACGTGACAGCGCTGTTTGGAGATCATTTAGGAGTCTACATGCAATATGAATGTATCCACTAGGAGGCAAGAAATGGGACATGAAATGAAAGTCTCAGGTTTCACCGCGACATAAATAGAGAAAAAGGGAAGTAACGCATATGATAACACATAAAACAAGTAACCAAATGACTTCCAGGTTCTAAATCACCACTAGCATGCTTTCAGATATTAACGCTGACCACATCAGCACAGAGCTTTGTGCTCATTATAGTGCTGCAGTGGAGCGATGCCAGGTTTGCAGTCAGATTAAAGAATTTTAATGGCCCTTATCTAACCTGAGGAAGAGGAGTCACAATGTCTCATCGCTATGTCTCATCTCTATGTCTCATCACTACATATGTCTCGCCACTATGTCTCATTGCAATGTTTCATGCCAGCATCTTGACACAACGTCTCGTCAAAACGTCTTGTCACAATGTCTCATTATCTCATTGCTCTGCATCAGTGTTCACCTTCTTGGCTTGACACACAACATGCAGGTATATTTTAAGGACAGTATAATATATATATATATATAATATGTATGTGTGTGTGTGTGTGTGTGTGTGTGTGTGTGTGTGTGTGTATGTATGTGTATATATATATATATATAAGAGAGTGAGTGAGTGATAGACATCATCATCAAGTGTTCATATTTATGCCGATGCATGCATATCATGTCCATCCCCTCCTTTCCTTATCTTCTTTATTTACCCGCACCTCCTGAAGACTGCCTAAGCAATCCCAATTAGCTCACTGTACGCCAGTCCTCATCACCTCCCAGGCTGCTTAATGGCTGCTTTCATGACTGACTGACTCGGGGGATTGATAATTACAGCATTGGGTTTGAGTAGCTCCACCTTTTCCATGAGCTGCTACTCTATTCACTGTCTCTCCACCATGTAGTGACCTCCTACTACCAGTCTTCCATTACAGAACACACCGATGTTAAATAGGAGATTGGTATCATTAAATTCACATTAAGCAGGCTGTAAAAATTGATATGGGAAGCATGTGGCGGGTTTGATTTTGGTGCTGAAAAGAAGGTAAAAGTGTTTCAAAGAGTCACAGAGGAACATTGCTGAATGTTAATGCCCCCATTATCTTTAATGACAACATGGGAATATTTTTTTTTTGTTGTATTTTTTTGTTCCTTATCATACCATTCAGCACAGTTGGTATTATCCCTTCTTTTATTATTAGGGCTAAACTGGAATGAGCATTTTGATAACTTTACCTCCATTTTTGGTGTATTATAAGCATTCTGCTTCAATCGTTTTTATAACTGAATGCGAAAAAACAAACCCAGGTGGCTCGACTTTTTACCTGAAAAACTCCTCCTCTCCGTGTCCTTTAATTATACGTAGTTAGATAATGATAAACATCCAAACAGAAAAAGTCTCCATAACTACCCCATATTACTGTTCACAGTATTCCTTGTACAAGTGAATTATTAATTCATTTAATTTCATTCAAACTTTCTTTCGGCTTCTCCCATTAGGGGTCACCACAGCAGATCATCAGCATGTTTGATTTGGCACATGTTTTTTACGCTGGATGCCCTTCCTAACGCAACCCTCCCCATTTATCCGGGCTTGGGACCGGCACTAAGAGTGGCTGGGGTTGGTTCCCTGACCGGGGAGCAAACCCGGGCCGCAGCGGTGAGAGCGCCGCATCCTAACCACTAGACCACCAGGTAATTTTATTATTTGTAGAAACAAATTCCTGCATCTAACAGCATCACAAGAAGAAAAAAACCTTGATTGCCATATACACTATATAGACAAAAGATTGTGGACACCTGACCATATTTGATAATAAGATTATGTGCTTTAGTCCCCATTTGCTATTATTACAAACTCCATTACAAAAAGGATAGTTGTGGAGATTTGTGCTTATTCTTTAGAAAAGTCAGGAACTGATGTAGGTTGAGGAGGCCTGGGGTGCAGGTCTGAGCTCTATAGGAGGCCACTCAATATCTTCCACTCCAACCGATGTAAACTTAATGGAATTTGTTTTCTGCACTGTCATACTGGGACAGGGTTTGGTCTCTTAGTTCAAATGAAGGAGAAATGAAATTCTACAACAACGGACATTCTATACTCTTGTGTGCCTCCAAGTAACAGATAGTGGTATGTGGAGAAGAACCACATATGACTGGAAAAGTTAGGTGTCCATAAATGTTTTTCCACATAGTGTAGCACTGCAGCAACATGGCATAGATTTGATATATTTTATTTAATGAAATTTCAATAATAAATATTAAGAAATGTATATGTATTTTAAATGCACTTTTAAAATCACTCTTTAGTTTTATTGGTCTTTAATAGTGGGGTTTAGTTTCATTCGGTATTGGTCATTTTCTCTTGTATGGTTTTCGAACTAAATTATTCCTGGTCATTATCCGCCTACAAGTCTACACTTTCATACGACAGCTACTCCATACATCCTCTGAGGCACACGCACCAAGCCAATTGCATCTTTTCAAGCTGCTGCTCATGCCGTGGAACACACTCAGAGGAAAGTATCCGCCCCCTTTGACATGCATCAATTCTCCTGCCTATTATTGTTAGTGTGGCTGTGACTGACACGAGAGAGAGGTTTATGCAAAACCTCCCATCCTGCGTGTGCAGCCAATTTTGCTCTTTTGTACTAGCAAACATGCACAGCTGTGGAATCATTGGGATTCAAATTTGTGATCCCCATTCAGGACGATAGGGAAAACACTTTTCAGTATTGGTGCTTTTTGTCTAGCACCTCTCCTAGGATTCCTCTATGCTGTCACTTTGCAATCTCTAACTGCATTAGCTAAACAACTAACTAAATAATCCAAATCCTGTTAAAAAATTACTGAAATAATGTATGATTATATTCTCGGGAAAAATGTGCTCTTTGTTTTTAATATTTACAGAGAGAAACCTTCAAACAAGCTCTAGACCTTTTTTTTTCCATACACGGTTTTCCATTACTGGATTTTCAGTGGAATGTCACGCCGTGTGCGAGTGCACAGATAGCGCTTCTTGTTTAGCAAAAGGTTTAATAGCCCAGATTTTAATTGATAAATAGGTGCTGGCTGTAGAAGTGTTTGTGTGCTTGTGCTCACATGTGTGTAAATTGATTGTTCTCAATCAAGATTTTAATTTGCTGGTTGGGAATGAGACAGTAAGTAGTAATACACTGTATGTTGGTTCAATATATTGACGTGAATAAATAGTATTAAAAATGATGGGCCAGTGGTACTCTTTCAGACCTCGAGCTGCTTGTGTGTGCATAAAATAGCTAATATTGAACAGGTCCCATTGAATTGTCCTGCTGATCGATTTCAATACCTGTGGGGCGCATATACTGTGTGTGTGTGTGTGTGTGTGTGTGTGTGTGTGTGTGTGTGTGTGTGTGTGTGTGTGTGTATATATATATATATATATATATATATATATATATATATATATATATATATATATATATATATATATATGCTCTGGGTGTTTATTCATCATGTGGCCTCTCCTTTACAGATTGTATGCTTTGTATGTGTATATGTGTGTCCATATACACACTTGGTTTAGTGTCTTTATTGATCCATTGCTTAAAGGCATTCCTTTGTTTTTTTACCTAGCAGACCCACACAAAACAACCAGTTCAGCTTCTTCAGTGTCTTTTTGTCCTCTACTATAATTGCCGTTTGGACTCTGCCTCAAGACTTTAATCTTGCTCTGATCCCACTCACTGCATGGGCTTTCTCTCATCAATTTAAATGCTCGCACATTGTGAATCTTTGGCCCAAAATAGTCTCGGACAGCAACGTTTATCCCCCCTCTCTCATGCAATTTTCCTGAGAGGACACTCCAAACAATGTCACAGCGGACATCGCCTGTAACAGTCATGACACTTTGCACAGTGCACCACCTGATCCCATTTAGGTTTGCCTTTTCATGCAGAGGATTGAAATCAGAAATTGTTATTCCTATTAATGACCATTTTGATCCTGTTACAGGTAGTGCTCTTTCTTTTGATAAGTGGGATGTGGTTGCATAGGGCACCCAGACCACTAGGGGACACAGTGTTCTTTTTTTAAAAATGATATACAAATACATAGTTCATTCTATCATTTGTTGAAAAGGTTTATGTATCCGACAGCCACAAGGAGCTCCAGTGTGGTGGGAAAAGAATAGAAACTGGGGTTGGTTAATATACACTATAAGGATATAGTATTAGTATTATTACACTTGACATTAGAGTGACAAACATCAGTTTCAGATCAAAGGACAGTCCTACTTTCAGATTAATTTCACGTTCAGACGAATGGTGCAGAATTTACTTTATCATCTGGCAAAGTCTTTAATCTCCAATTTAAATTCATTGCAAAACATGCAAAGCAGATCTGTGTAAAGGTAAATAAACATGCGTATGAACATGATTTCATATACATCTCACCAATCACATATTCTAAGACTGATTGACTATTTTCATGAACAGAAATAGGCATCCTATGTTTAGGTTCAAGGGGATCCCTTCTACCTAGCAACATCACTTACCTGTTCCTAAGTAACCATCTGGGAAATAAAAACGAGTCGAGTATGTCTGAAAGTCAGAATCATTTTGATTTTCCAAATTGGTACCCCGATATATCGCCTCCTGTCACATGCGCAGTGTTCCCAGCATTGGATCAGGATCCTCAGTTAATCTGATTAGGGTTTTTCATACCGAAGCAGAATGAATGAATAGGCAGCATGGAATTTAGGCAGTGTAAATGTCATCATATTTTGCTTTTGTTCCTTATTTTTGTTGTGGATGATGGTGGTGGCAGCGTGTGCATAATTTTGTTGGTTCAGTAATTGCAATATATTTCTCCACATAATAATGACCTCGTCAAATCGAATTTGGCGACTGCTGGTGAGCGATCTCAGCGAAAAGTGTTTTTGATTCTGTGCGTTTGCTGACAAGAGATTCAGCTGTGGCGCATTCTGCACATAATTGTTACTCCGCGATGCAAACAGGTTAAATAAACAACCTACACACGTAAGTAAAATTGAATTAGAATACTATTCCTAAAATATTTGCAGAACTTGTAGCGTGTGAAGATTATATTTGCATTTGAATGCAGTTATTCTTACCAGGCGGAGACGTTTCAGTAAACCACCCGTGCATTACGCTATACATCTATTATTAATTTTATTAGACTATGGAATGCAGCAGTTGGAATGGCTTGTGAATATAAAACAACAAGTTGTAAGTGTGGAATTTATGCAGAGCTTTTCATTTCTTTTTAAATATGCTGTGATCTATACATAAATTCCCCCATAACTTTGCAGTGTCCTTAACACTGCATTATATTAGGTAAGTATTTGTTCTATGTGGTAGAAAATGGTTGAAAATGGTAGGTGGGTGTATGGTAGTTCACCACCATATGCATACCCTTGTCACTTTACACACGCTGAGATTTATTATTCACACTCTAATCAGCCCTTTACACTGCTTTGCACAAAGACAAGGGAAGTTATCGTTGCTAAATATTAAATGCAAACCTAGATTTGATGTCTTATTATTATTATTTGTATTATTATTGTTATGAAAGAAAATAGGCAGGAGTTGTGATTATATAAAATATGACAGACATATGGGCTTTGTGTTAAATGTTAAGGTAATTTAAATCAGCTCTTATCCCTCTCAGGTTTAGTGCTAACTTTTCCAGACTCCAAATATCATAAAGAAAGCACCGCCATACACTATATAGACACAGGTTTTGGGAGATCTTTCTTTTCCAGCCACATGTGGTTCTTTCCCAAACTGTTACCTGTTAACTGTTTACATGGGTTGGAGTAAAAGATCTTTAGTGGCCTGCTAAAGAGCTCTGACCTCAACCCTGTTGAACACCTTTGGAATTAATTGTTATGAATTGTTATGAATTAGCCTCCTCACTCTACATCATTACCTGACTTTACTAACATCCTTGTAGATGAGTGAGCAGAAATCTCCTCAAAGATTCTGCAAAATCTAGTGGAACATTTCAGAAGAATGGAGGTTATTATAACAGCAAATGGGGACTAAATGTGGACTGGGACGTTCGAAAGGCACATATGAATCTTATGGTCTGGTGACCATAAACCTTTGTCCATTAAGTATATAAAAAAAATGTATTTACTATTATTTTTGTGATTGGATTACCCCAGACCTCACCAGGTGCCAGTTTTGCTGAGTGTAAATGTATGCCCCAATGCACACACATGCATTCTGTTCAGCCATTTAAGTCTGGAATCCAAACATATAGCGTAGCAATTGCTGCACTAGCTGACATTAGCACATCATTACTTTGCTGGGTCATGCCACACACTCATGACCTTCAGCTCCAACATCCAGTGCCCTAACCACTAAGCAACCACTTTTCCGACTTCCCATGCTTCAGCTCCCAACGGCACATCGACATCTACAGACACACTACACTGGACTCTAACCACCATCATGCACATTCTCACACCTGGAATCATTCCCCAGCCACCTGTATGTCAGGACTCACCCTTTACATAAATTTTGTCTAGCTCTTACGATCTTTACACAACAAGCCATTTTTTGACATGCTTGATATTATGGTCCTGACTATGAGTTTAGGTACCTGGGGTCAACAGTGCATAGTAATGGAGAGTGTGTTAGAGAAGTGAAGAAAAGTGTGCAGGCAGGGTGGAGTGGGTGGAGAAGAGTGACAGGAGTGATTTGTGATAGAAGAGTGTCTGCAAGAGTGTAAGGGAAAGTTTATAGGACTGTGGTGAGACCTGCGATGTTGTATGGTTTAGAGAGAGTGACATTGACTAAAAGACAGGAGGTGGAGCTGGAGGTAGCAGAGCTGAAGATGTTAAGATTTTCGTTGGGAGTGACGAGGATGCACAGGATTAGAAATGAGTTTATTAGAGGGACATGTAGCGCATGTAGGACGTTTTGGTGACAAGGTGAGGGAGGCGAGATTGAGACGGTTTGGACATGTGCAGAGGAGGGACATGGGGTATTTCGGTAGGAGAATGCTGATGATGGAGCTGCCAAAAAGGAGGAAAAGAGGAAGGCCAAGGAGAAGGTTTATGGATGTGGTGAGGGAAGACATGCAGGTAGTTGGTTTGAAAGAGGCAGATGTAGAGGACAGGGGGGTATGGAGACGGATGGTCCACTGTGGCAACCCCTAATGGGAGCAGCCGAAAGGAGAAGAAAAAAAAGCAGCTATTATGCTCCTGTACTGTTTTACTGTAGTTTTTGGTTTTCAGATGGTGTTATTCTTCTGATTGTGTGAAGTTTGACTCTGATATGACATCGTATACTGGAATCTTTTATGTGTCTTCTTTCCCCTAATAAACACTATTTGCAGCTGTATGTACACAGATATTTAATGTAAAGCTGTTTATGTGGATGGGATTTATTTGTAATGGAGTAGTATATGTGCAGGCATATAGAAACTCACCAGTCATTACTTAAATTGCTCATTTACGTGATATTTAATCCCAAATAATTATTTTTGATAAATTGTATTTATCAAGCTGAATACAAACTTATGTTTTTTCATAGGGCATTTAAACAGGAATTGTTTTTCTTGAAACTAGTATATAGAAGAAAAATCTCATATAACTGATTATTTACTCAGACGATGAGTTAAAGTTTCTTACTTGTGGTCTTCTGCTGTTGTGGCCTCGCAGTATGACAAATATAAATGTACTAAAAGCAGAAAATTGACATAAAAGCACAATTTGTTAATTTAGCTCTTTGAAAAGTTAAAAAAATTAGGTGTGTTGTGTAAAGGTTTTTCAGTCTACGTGCAGCATGTTGTATAATTTGTGTTTGTGTGCTCGTGTGTGCGTGTGTGAGCTTTGCCAGCGTGCTTTTCTGCAGCTGTCAGGGGCATGAGAGAGAAAAAAAAACAGAAGGGCTGCAGTGCCAGAGCCCGTCAGATCAGATCGGATCAGATCCAATCACTGACAACGTGTCCGACTTCATGCTGCGGAGCCTGCCAGGCTGCATTAGTGTTTGTGCGACTCTGCACTGTGTGTAATGGCTTGTCCTGAAGATGTGCCGTAGGACTTCTCTGACAGCATGAATGAGTGAAGTGGGCTTTTACAGCATCTGTATAAGAGTTTACTATACCACTCAGGTTATATAGATTGCAAAAAAGGAAGTGCAGTCACAATTTCAACACTTTTATGATTTTAAAACCAGTGCATAAGAATAGTGTAAGTAGTGCTACATTGATTGAATATATGATGCTATATTTCTTCTTTAATGCATAGCAATAGTTGTTGTATGTACAGTAGCTGTTGTTACTGTAGCAATCTGTTGCTGTCCAGTCCCATCTAACGTGCAGTCACCACTGATCAGATATCATTTTGCTGAAGGATTATTCTCAGAACAGCAGTGACACTGATGCAAAGCATGTCATATATGTGATGGCGGTCCGATTGTGTTAGGCTCACACCGATGGTTTATAAAAACACTGTGCTTCCTCACAATGCATTACTCTGGCTTAAAGAGTCAAAATCTGTGCATGACAGAAAGATAAAAAAATAGTTATAAATAGTTAAATAGTTAAAAAAAAATATATACACACACACACACACACACACACACACACACCACAGTAGCTAAAAGTATATAGAAAGTATTTATAGCTATATATATATATATATATATATATATATATATATATATATATATATATATATATATATATATATATATATAAACAAACATGGTTAAATTTCATTGTATTAATTTCAATATATTCAACATTCGGACACATATTGACTGTGAGATAAATACATTAATGACAAGAAGTGTTGAAACATTAAGTACAAACCCGATTCCAAAAAAGTTGGGACATTGTACAGATTGTGAATAAAAAAGGAATGCAATAATTTACAAATCTCATAAACTTATATTTTATTCACAATAGAATATAGATAACTATGTTGATATGAGACATTTTAAAATGTCATGCCAAATATCGGCTCATTTTGGATTTCATGGAAACTACACATTCCAAAAGAATTGGGACAGGTAGCAATAAGAGGCCGGAAAAGTTAAATGTACATATAAGGAACAGCTGGAGGGCCGATTTGCAACTTATTTGGTCAATTGGCAACATGATTGGGTATAAAAAGAGCCTCTCAGTGTGGCAGTGTCTCTTAGAAGTCAAGATGGACAGAGGATCACCAATTCCCCCAATGCTGTGGTAAAAAATAGTGGAGCAATATCAGAAAGGAGTTTCTCAGAGAAAAATTGCAAAGAGTTTGAAGTATCATCATCTACAGTGCATAATATCATCCAAAGATTCAGAGAAACTGGAACAATCTCTGTGCGTAAGGGTCGAGGCCGGAAAACCATACAGGATCTTCGGGCCCTTAGGCGGCACTGCATCACATACAGGAATGCTACTACTGTAATGGAAATCACAACATGGGCTCAGGAATACTTCCAGAAAACATTGTCGGTGAACACAATCCACCGTGCCTTTCGCCGACCAAAACTCTGTAGGTCAAAAAAAAAAGCCATATCTAAACATGATCCAGAAGCACAGGCGTTTTCTCTGGGCCAAGGCTCATTTAAAATGGACTGTGAAAAAGTGGAAAACTGTTCTGTGGTCAGACGAATCAAAATTTGAAGTTCTTTTAGGAAAACTGGGACGCCATGTCATCCGGACTAAAGAGGATAAGGTTATCATCAGTACTCAGTCCAGAAACCTGCATCTCTGATGATACGGGTATGCGTGTAGCATAGGCAGCTTACACATCTGGAAAGGCACCATCAATGTATGTATTTCTTTCGGCTCCTCCCATTAGGGGTCGCCACAGCGGATCCTCCGGCACATGTTTTACGCTGGATGCCCTTCCTAACGCAACCCTCCCCAATTTATCTGGGCTTGGGACCGGCACTGAAAGTGGCTGGGGATGGTTCCCTGACCGGGAATCGAACCCGGGTCGCAGCGGTAAGAGCGCTGCATCTTAGACCACTAGACCACCAGGGGACCGGAAAGGCACCATCAATGCTGAAAGGTATATCCAAGTTCTACAGAACAACATATGCTCCTATCCAGACATCGTCTTTTTCAGGGAAGACCTTGCATTTTCCAACATGACAATGCCAGACCACATACTGCATCAATTACAACATCATGGCTGCATAGAAGAAGGATCTGGGTACTGAAATGGCCAGCCTGCAGTCCAGATCTTTCACCCATAGAAAACATTTGGCGCATCATAAAGAGGAAGATGCGACAAAGAAGACCTAAGACAGTTGAGCAACTAGAAGCCTGTATTAGACAAGAATGGGACAACATTCCTATTCCTAAACTTGAGCAACTTGTCTCCTCAGTCCCCAGACATTTGCAGACTGTTATAAAAAGAAGAGGGGATGCCACACAGTGGTAAACATGGCCTTGTTCCAACACTGGATTTTCATTATGAGAGACGTCTAGGTGAAGATGAACCCTTGTAAAGATAAGAGGAAAACCACAATCAAGAATACTAATTGCCAGCTGTGTAAATGATACATTGGGGGCAGTGAAAGCTGGGCGGCAGTAATTACAACACAGCTCAATATGCAAGAACTGCACAACTGCACAAAGGAAGTGCACAGTCATAACATCTTTGTAAATTATGACTTTAAATAAGGTTCACAGCACATCAGAAGTGTACTTTTGTGGTTTTAATGCAATTTCTTTCAACTGAATTGCGTGAATTGGCCTTGGCTCTTCTGTATGATTTTCCACTTAAGAGTAACTCTGGTGCTGGTGCAAGATTGGATAGCTGAGTTGCAGAGGACTTTTTCAATAGATGTGGATCATAAGAACAAAAGCATTTTACCTGACTTTTCTAGTCATATGTGTTTTTTTTCCACAAACAGCTGGAAACACACAGTTGTATAGGATGTCTTTGGATGCATTACGTTTTCCCTTCACTTGAACCAGAAGAGCCAAATTTGTTCCAGGATGACAATGACCCTGTACCCATAGCCAACTCAATGTAGATATGGTTTACATGGTTTGGAGCGGTCTGGTGTAAAGCTCTGACCTTAACCCTTCTGAACACCTCTGGGATGAATTGGAACGCTGACTGCACCCCAGGCCTCCTCACCCTACATCAGTACCTGTCTTTACTTACCACCTTGTGGATTAATGAGCACAAATCTCCACAAACACACTCCAGAGTGATGATTATTATAAAAGCAAATGGGACTAAATATAGAATGGGATATTCAAAAAAACAAACAGGAATCTTATGATCTAGTGTTGACAAACTTTTGTCCATACAATGTATTTATATCATTCTCAAATCATTTATAAAGTGCTGTCCCTGTGTCTTCTATGCTGATGTGGTTCATTTAATTTCTTTGGTTTGTATGCTGTTTACCCAGCAAATGGATAAACACACTAAAAATATCCATGTTGCTTTTAAAAGTATATACGCAGGGTCGTAGGTTGTGCTCAAGTGGGAGGGCACTTTCAAAAACTCTACTGCCAGAAAGTAGAAAAGAGCAGTGAGGACATCAAGAGGTAAAGGTGCAGGTGCGTCTACAGGACCAAGAAGGTGCATTGCAATAGGTTTCACTGTGTGCATCAGCTTCAAAGCCTGGCTACAGGTGGGTTGTGCTGGGTTATTCCCCTTTCTCTTGCGATTCCTCCATAAAGACATTCGCTGCTGGCTTTTGTTCTTTCCACAGCACACTTTAATAGCACTAGCATTTACAGCTACAATAGATTAAGCATGACAGTTTTCATTAGATCGAAGAAGACGCAGGCTTCACATAGCTGCTTTGCAATTGCATTAAAATACTTTGCATAATGATTTGGCCAGGGCTTTGCAGAATTGTCTGACAATGTGCGAACATGCTCATGGCAGTTTTCTTAAACACGGTATTCTGAGAAGCGCCAAAGGGGCTGCCACATTAGAAGCTGTCTCAGGGTTAGCAAAAAACCTCTATTCTACATCAGGCTAGTCATCAGAGGTGAGAGGGACAGCTTTTAAACCAAAGTTGAATTGTAATCTTTGACCTATGACTAATGGTGCCTCCAGGGTAAGAGCTGGAGAGGTCAACAAGATTGTCGACTTCAGTAAAGTCACTGAATATTCACTCAGCACTCTCCGCAACATAACCCGCTACACTGCAACACGGGTTTAACTAAAGAATTGAATGATTTATACAGCTGCAGAATCTTTTATTTATTTTTTTCCTTTTTATTGATCTGTCTAAAGTAATCACAAAAGTCTGTTATTAATGAATGCACATGGATCAAATCATATTAAAGAATTCTCTGTCTTTCAAGATACAAATTAACCTAATAACTCCATAGTAATTAAAGCTCTGGTAATGTTCACATTCTCACCAAATACAAAATGAGCTTCCCAGGCTCCATTTAGCCGCATCCTTTTATACACATTAGTCACATTGATCTCAAATTAACAGTGGATTAGCAGAACAGAGGTCTGTAGTTAAGCTTTCATTAAGGAATTGACAGGGAACCAGGGTTATCCATGGCGTGATATTTTGTGAATCAACTTTGTTAGAGAGAGAGAGAGAGAGAGAGAGAGAGGTACTGAAGGAGTAGCCAGTGGTCCATGTTTAAAGTAAAGCAAGGATTTGTACACTGCTCTGAACACATACAGACAGATACATTTTTCCTCAGGCATGTTTCTACATGCATATTCTGAAAAAACTGGATACATTTACTTACTGGACACTTTATTAGGACCAACTATACACCGGCTTACATCATACATAAGACTGGATCTCTAGTAACTTACTGTGGCACGACTGTTGGCCCCACACAGGCTGATTTGGTTCTGCTGTTCCAGAATTCATGCAGAATACAGAGAAAAACATCCAGACATTCTGTTGGTGAAATTGATGAGATGATAGCTGGACTCGTTCGACCTGATCAGATAGCCATAGTAATTCAAATAATCACTTGTGACAACCGTTTTGACCAGTCAAGACACTCTTATTTATAATGTGCACAGTATGAATATATTTATATATCTATATAAGGCTATCCAGAAGGCAAAGTTTTTACCAATGAGCAAAACTAATCTTATTTCTGGTACGAAGTGAGCAGCCACAGTGATACTGTGCTAACTGTAGTTCCTTTTTATACCCCTGGCATTGTTGTGTATGTTTTGAAGTTTGATAATAATAATAAAAAAATGCACACAAAGTGCGAGGCGGAGACAAAACAAACTTATGTACCTTAAACCTCATAATGTAAATCCTTTACTACATCCACATCCTCTGCTGAACTGGCCTGCCCTTCATGTAATTAAATTTCAATGGTTATGTTTCATTTAAAAACGGAAGCATCATACAGCACCAATTGACTCCCTTCAGTGGAGACTATTTGATTTGGGCAGAGTAAGAGCTGTTACATTATATTACCCCGTTTCCAATCATATCATTATGTGTGCTGGTGCAATGCTTCTTCTTTCCCTGCACATCACTAGAGCTTAATATCACGCTGTCTCAGCATACAAGGTAAAACTCCACCGAGAGATTCATCAGAATACTGAGCCTGAATTGTACTCCTAAATCTCTCCTAAATGCTGAAATAGAATTCCAGAGGTCATTAACAGCACACACTTGATAGTGTATTTATATTTTCAACATCTTAAACCATTTAAAGCACAATTTCTGGTAAATCGAATAATAAATATGAATTATTCAGTGAGAGTGAAACTATTTGGAACGATAAGAACAAGAGGAATATTACGCAGTGCCTTCTGTAGTGCAAGATATATACTTTGCTGACTGTTCACTGGAGAGGCGAAAGACTAGCTAGCCTTTGTGTGTGTGTGTGTGTGTGTGTGTGTGTGTGTGTGTGTGTGTGTGTGTGTGTGTGTGTGTGGCTTTTTAGAGTTATAAAAAAAAAATTAGCGCTGAAGAAGCTGAGAAGCTCAAAATATGTACTGAGCTAACTGAGTGCACGGCCCAGTGCTTTTATTTCTTGCTTAACAAAGCACATGAGCACCCAGCAAGCATGCACTCGCGACCACTTGAACAAGAAAATGTTAGCGTTTTGAACTAAGTCCAGGATGCAGGATCTCATTACGAATGCACACTGCTGCTTTGTTTAAACAGCCCGTGTCCTCATATGCCACTTCTAAATCCCAGAAGGTTAAGTGGGCAAATTTGTGGAATTTTGCAGATCCTGTGTGTGAGTGTGTATGTGTGTGCACGCCCAGGTGTGTAGCCGTGTGCGTGGTTAGATAAAGTCATGCTCTGCTGAATTTGATGTGCTGTGAAGGTTCTCTTCCTGATTAAAATAATGATTTATTGGCAGATGGGCTGAAGTTGTTCCTTCAGTGCAGCTCAAATGAAGTCGTCCAACGCGAGTCGTTTCAGGGAAGCTCTCGTAATTTATAGCGAACCATTAAATATGAGGAAGGTGTCAGTCAAACCGATCTCCCCGAGGCAGGGCCCAGCTTCCTTTGCCACCTGTGCACAGGCTGCTTAATTATATCCATCCTGATGCCATTTTAGCTGTCTCACTAAGTCTTTGATTTATCTGAGCATTACAGATTGGGAATATTGTTATTTGAATTCCCCGCAGAGCACCTGCCCTATCCGCTTACAATCATGTGAATGCTGGGAGTCGAGGCTCTAGAGTACGATGTAATGACAAAGATTTAGGCTCTCGTGTGCGGCGATGCAGTGGGTGGCGTTGCTGCCTCATAACTCCAGAGTCTGTGGTTCGAGCCTGACCCCAGGTTACTGCCTCAACGAGACCGCAACCATATTTATTTTAGAAAAGACGTTTTAAGATTTATTTTTATATATTTGCATGATTTCTCTTTTTTTTTCGGGGTTGCAGGTGGACAGTGGAAAGGACCAGCAAACATTAAATGTGCGTAATATTACGGGTAATATGTCATCGCGCTATAATAAATACCACTGACGGCAGTATCACCTGGTTTCTGATGTAAGGAAGAATGCGGGTGTGGTCATAGTATTAAGACACCTGACTTTTCCACCCATATGTAGTTCCTTTTACAACAGTTTCCAGGAGGACAATTCCCCTGTGCACAAATCCATCTCTATGAACATATGGTTTCTTAGATCCTACTCAATACCTTTTGCAGCGAATTGATAAAATCGATAATAATTAATATTGAAATTCGTTGTCAATGAATGCCGTTATCGATTAGTTGGGCTGTTCAAATTACAGCTTAGTGTGAGGGCAAGTTAACACAGCCGCTTAAAAATGGTGGCGAGTGAAGAGTCAACCGGCAGCAGGAAAAGGAAAACACCAGTGTCACGGATGAAGGTGAAACAGAAACTGTATAATCATCATCATGTAAAAATGGTGTAGTTTAATGAAGTGTTTTTGTGTAAACTGTTTGTTTAGTAACTTTAGGACAGGTTGAACAATCGGCTCGCTCGTGACATAGTGACGGATTCAATTAAACCGGTCCGAACAAACACTAAATCTAAAAGCAGCAAATAACAGCAGCAGTAAACCAATAAATGTTAAGTCACTGTTTTGGTTTTCAGCGAATGATTTTGCATTTGTACACATTTGTGCATTTGTACACTCCGTTCCATTCTCTTTTTCTAGCATTTGTCTACTACAACAGTTAACTTATCTGTTTTCAAACGTGATTTACTACAGCTTTACACACTTCACTACGTGATTTACTACGCCTTTTACTAATTAAAATGTATTTAATAATTTACAAAATGTAATTAATTGAATTCTAGATGCTTATATCTTCACAACTAAACAAAATGTCTGCAATTATAATTAAAACCAATGCAAATGCTGATTTACACAATTTACACCTTGCGTACTCAAAGGTTTTTTTTTTTTTTTTTTTTACAGAAAGAAACAACCTAGCATGAGTGAAATTTGTTCAAAGTAGAAATCCTCCATGCACTTCTCAACAAGCAGCGACTATAAGCTGTAAAATGTCAAAAAATTAAAGATAGTTAAAATGGATTTTTTGCATTTTTTAAGAACACTTTTATACATAAATACTCTGAATTAGGTTTCAATATACTTATAATAAGGAAAACCTTTAACTTTTTTATCCGATTTATCAGGAACCTAAATTAATCAATTATCAGAATAATTGTTATTTGCAGCCCTACTGACTGCACCCCGGGCATCCTCACCCTACATCAGTGTTTAACACCCTTGTGGCTGAATGAGCACAAATCTCCACGTGCACATGCCAAAATCTAGGAATATCGTCCTGAGAGAATGGAGTAAATGTGGAATGGGATGTTCAAAAGGCACATACGAATCTTGTGGTGTCCACAAACATTTGCTCATAAAGTAGAGAGCACCAGTCAACAGGAAACATCTAGTGTTTTATCTTTTTTTTTTAGATAAATGCATATTCCTTTTGTTTTTATACATCAAATTAGCTAAAAGACAAAAACACACTAGAATTGGAAGAAAGTTTTATGGAAAAATGAAATTTTTGGATAGACCAGAAGAACTAGAACAAGAAGACAGGACAGGAGACATTTTATCACACTGACTCACACCCACATGGAGGTTTAATGGTTTGGGGTTGTTGAAAAGCAGGGAAGGTTGGAGACCTGGTGAAAGGAATATTCAACCAACTGAACCAACTGGCTACATTTTATACTTTAGTGCTGCAATTCCATTCGAATTGCAGCTCATTTGAAACCAACTTGACCATAAACAAGTTAATGACTGAAAAAGCATACAGTACCTCCAAGCTCTGTAAGCATTATTTAGAGCGTAGTCAGTGTAGAGTTTTATCTGTCAGGGAATGACCTGCCCGGTCACCGCACCTAAATTCTGTTGAACTGCTCTGGGATGAACTTTCTAAAAAAAAAAACACAAAAGAAGTATCCAACTAGAAAAACACTTCCAGCGAGTTTTACAAGAGGTATGGCAGTGTATTTCAGCTGGACACATGAACTGTCTAGATGTCAAGGGCATATAAGTCTGTTATTCATGCTAAGGGCGGACTTTTCAATGAAAATGCAGTTTATTACATTTTTGTACAAATACATTTATATATTTGTTTTGGTAAAAGTTCATCTTCATACCGTTTAATTTGCATAGTTTGTTCCATAGAAACACAAAAACATTCATGTGTCTCTCAAGACGATAAAACACTAGGGATCTTCAAACAGCTGTAGCATTTTAGAGATGAAACAGATTTAAACAAGTTCATGAATGGTGCAGACTTGAGGTTCGGCTGAGATACTTATCGATATCTTTAATAGTGAAGTTTGATGTGTCATTTTCTTAATCAAATGCAATAAAAGGACCCAGAAGGTTCTTCAATAGCTGAGAATGCATTTACTACTCTGTGCTCGAATTGAGTCAAGTCTTACGGGGGTGTCCCCAGTTGTTGTGTAATTTATATATTTTTTACTAAAATAATCTTAGGGGCCCCCCTAAGTCTATTTTTTACTTGTAATGGGGGGTCCCTAATGCCTAACAGGGGGTCCCGGATCATACCCCCCCTTACCCCCCCCACACCCCCTTCAAAGCCCTAGCTATGGTTTTCATTTCTTTTGCTCTCTTCTATCCCACTCACAATGCCTCTCTGTCCCCATTCCCTCTCACCAGATGAGAAAACAGCTAAATTGGGACATCTAAAGCTCGCGCTGAGTGTTTGGCAGGTTTTGGCTCCGGTCCTAAGAGCAGACTCATCACATGCCCAGTGTTAGTGTTTAGCTTCAGCTGGACGAAAGAGACTGATTTGCTACACAGCATCTCTTTTTGCAGAGAAGGCGCACAAGCTGTGGCACCAGAATGGTATCAATTATGAACGCAGTGTGTGCTCAGTAAATGGTGGGCTTAGGAAGAAAGCAGACAGGGGAATTTTCATGGGGAACTTTTCTGTCCCACTGGATCTGGATTATACAAGAGGACCTTTCTTTAGGGGTTTCAGGCATCCGAGTGTAAACATCTGACATGAAAGGTGTCCTACAGAGGAAAGCAGTGCCACCTCAGGACATACCACGGGTCTCCCTGACTGTGTGTATGCTCAAATATTAACACACAAACACGCAAAATCCTGCCTTAGCTCCAGGCAACATAACGCAACACAAGACAGAGCCGTTGTCTCCTTCTGTTACTGTTGCAGCACCATTTTATAAAACACCTGTTTTCTTTCTTTCTCTCTCTTTCTTACTTTTCACGTTCTTGTTCTTTCACTTGTTCATTGACGCACCTGCTGGCCACTCATTTGCCCTACGTCCAGTCTGTTTTTGTCTTTCATGCAAACTTTCATTCAGTGCTCGTCCCCCACACCCTTTCAAATCCAGCAGGAAGTGCAGGCCACATACTTTATGAAGTGTAAGGCTTCTAACTGCAACACAGGGCACTGCAGCATAGAGGACACTTCTGGTGTGCTGTTCATTTAAGTCCCTGAGGCGGTACTGACTTTTCCCACTATTCCTGTAATGTGTTTCAGTGCTCCTTTTTAAGCCCTAGTGCGAGAGGAAGTGCACTTACAGCAGGATTCAGAGACTCGATGATGAAGAATGTGCAAAAAGCTCGGCAGCTTTGTCTGGAGTAGAAAGAAATATAATTGTTCCGCTGTTTAACTGAGTTACTCCGTCAATATCCATTAGCTCTGTCGATTACAGGTGTAACAGTGCAGCTTACTTCGCTTTGTTTTTTTTTTTTTTCCTACAGAATCTAAATCCTACAAAATCTAATTGTTTTTATGGTAATCAGAAAATCCTGACATTCCCATGTTTGCTTAGCATTTTGTTTAAATTGCCATTCTGTGAACTCGCGTATATCAGCGTTCTTATTCAAAACTGTGAGCAATGTAATTTATTATGGTAGCTGGGAGCAGGCTACATTTAATGCTGTGTTTGCAGATGTGTGTATCTGTGAAAAGTCATTTCCTGGCATCTCCAGATACGCCATCTTGACTCCTGTTCACCTATCTAAGCACATACAGTCGGCACAAGAACGTCAGAACTGGGCTATGCAGAAATGGAAGAAGATTGCCTGGTCTGATGAATCGTGCGCTCTTTTACATGTTCTGTCACACTGCACAAACGGTTCAGGATTAGTCTAAAGAACATGACAAAGAGTTCACATCATTTACTTGACCTCTAAATTCCATAAATCTTAGTCTGGTTGAGCATCTGTAGCATGTGCTGGACAGACAAGTCCGATCCATGAAGGCCCAACCTCACAAACTACAGGACTTTTCAGGACTTTTTTAGGGTTCTCAGGACTGTGTTGTTAGATACCACACCTTGAGTGCTCTTGTGGAGTTCATGCCTTGACTGGTCAATACTGTTTTGGATGGCACAAGGGGGACCTACACAATATTAGACAGGTGTATTAATGTTATGGCTGATCAGTGTATATGTGTACATGTGCCTGTGGCAAGAATGCATTAACATGTGCTGTGTATGTACATATTATATCCCTAATCTGTACTCTGTAAATTATTATTGTTGTTCTTTAATTTTTTATTATTATTATTATTATTATTATTATTATTAATAATAAACCTATCTTTCTTTTTTATTTATTGTTTATTTTTTTTACTTGCTAGCTTCAGCCTTAAGGGTAGTAAATGCCCTGCAGGAGTTTTATGTTTCCCTCTGGCTGTTTTCTTCTCCACTTCATGCCCATGTTTTTGGAAAATAGATAGAGTGAATAAGAGAAATAGCCAGGGAGAGATAGAGAGAGAGAATGAAAAAGAGCATTAGATGACCAGATATAGAATATCTACCCACAAACCTTAGCAGTGGCAGGCGAGAATCTTTTCTATCTTTGTTCTGGTTCACAAATGGCATAAAGCAAGCAACCCAAAGAAGAAACAAAAAAAAAAAACGGATTGTGCCTTGGCAACGCAAACACACTTCTATGAGCAGAGCAGGTGTGATGGAATTTGTGGAGCCTGCGGACAGACCGCAGCAGGTACCACTATAGTGGACACTGCTTTTTCTGTGTGTGGGTGGGGCTGTCAGGATTAATGAGATCACACCTTGAGTTTTCACACTTCACACAGATGTTTGAGACAAACACACACATGCTATCATGCTGCTCGCCACTTTAGAGGTTGTTCGCTAATGTTTGAAGGTCACAGGCAACTTCAGCTCAACACCGCGGATGATATGATGGCCCTAGAGTGAGACACACACCTATATCCTGCCTTTTAATGAAGAATCGAATATAACAATTGCTGTTTTTATTTGTCAATGACATGCTGCATATGGATCCATGAATTTTTATTCAGGAGGTTCAATGAATCATAGTAGGACAAACCTGATATTTGGAAGTAAATCAATACATAGTGGCCAAATTGGCATGCTCTGCTTGTCCTCGCTGACAGCACAAGTAAGAAGAGGTGACAGAAATAAGTTGAGTGGCGAGTGGAGTTCATGGATGTGACACTTTCCTTCATGGAGATTGAAGTTGAAGCTTGTACACTGTACCAGCTGCCTCAAGGTTGAATTTTTTGCCATAAAAAACTGCTGAATGACAGCAAAATCTCTTATTAATTTATAATGAAATAAAAATCTAAGGATCACTTTACTCTGGGGATGCCAGGGGGACACTGCGACCTATTGATTGAAATTTCAAGAATGTCAAATTGGTTAACATATGCTTATGTTCGACAAATTATATAAAGCATCCACAGGTTATTTCAATAAATGTGTTTTGGCATGTGAACACTTTCCTGATGGTCATTTCTACTCTATATAGTTATGGACCAAAGCTCAATTAGATAAATGCCACTGTAAAGTCGGTATAACTTAAAGTCAATATAAATAAATAAATACACACGAACCTTGTGATTCCAATTATTCAGTGCAACTGATTGTGCAAAAATGCATTTAATTTGATATACCATTTGTGTTTTATGTTCAACAGTAAATGAGTAAGTAGTTAAATTTTCAGTATCATTCATACTTTAGTCTGTAGGCTTTCCCAAGGCATGGAAGCTGATCACCTCTGTGCTAAAAATAATTGCTATCAGTACAGTCGGGTTGGTTGGCAATATCTCTTAACACTGTTCTTCTTTGTGTTCTCAAATTAGTTTATCTAAATGTATAATAAGGTCATGTGCTGACAGTTGGTTTATAAATATACTAACATAATAGTGGGCATTCCTGTATTGCAATGTAAACAATGTGAAGTACTGTAGCCAATGTATTAGCAGCACTTGCATTTTATTAATTGTGACACAATAGCGTTAGATATGTAAAGTAAGCATTTTATAACAACACTGGGAGGTTGAAGTAGCTTAGAAAGTGAAATTGAAGGCTCGATGTGTGGTATATTCAGTCAGAACAGTGCTCTAGTACAGAGCAGCAGCATACAGGAGTGATACAGGTGCTAGTGATATCACATTACTGTGTAGTTGATCTGTGACTGCTGTTTCTCAGTACAGTAAGCAGATACGGGGAGTGTGAGAGTCTGTTCATTGCAGGCAGGAGGCATGAAGGGATTCTTAAGGACATTGTATTGACGTTTTAAATGAAGAATCTGTTCCTTATTTGCCTAGGATTCAGAATTTAGCCGTTGTGAGATGAAGGCTGCTACACGTATGGGTTTGTACATAGGTTTGTGTGCACCTGATCATAACATTCAAGAATGATGTTCTTTTTGCTGCTGTAATAGCACACATGAATTCTGATGGCTTTTAACTAGATGTTGGAGCATGGCTATGTGGATTTCCTATTCAACCACTGGAGCATTAGTAAGGCCAGGTTGCATCAGGGCTGCATGTAGGCCATTCAAGTTCTTCCACTTGAACCTTACATGTAATGGACCATGTTTTGTGCACAGGGGCATCGTCATGCCGGACCTCTTAGTTCTTTTGGAGGAAAATAATGCTACAGAATACAAGACATTCTGTCTAGGGTTGAAAAGGGGCGGACAATTTCCTACACATTTCCGGAAACTTTATATAGGATATTCATGTGGGGAATTTGGCAAATATTCCAATTGGGAAACCTGCCAGGAATTTGTGGGAATTTACAAGAATTTGTGGGAATTAATTTGAAATTTGGGGAAATTTATATCAACTGTATCATATAGAAACATAAATATAAACATTTTGTTTGGTCAAACTGACATCCATGCAAACTAATACAGATTAATACAAAATCATTTTTGACTTTGATCTAATTGCTAGTATAATTTTGTTGCGCAATCGCTTACACACAGCACAAGGACGTTTTAAACAAATGTATTTGTCATTTACTTGAATACTCTCCAAGATTGACTTTTTTCGTCTTTAATTTGTAAAGGATTCAAGAAATGATTTGTGTTGTGCTATGTTATGGAGGAATGCACAGTGCCCATAGGGGGCGTGGCCTCAACAGCCCTGCAGTAAGTGTGCCGTGTGCATGTGATTGATGAATGCAGGGTTTTAACCACGATTATCCTGCAAGACCTTTTTTCCAACTACATTTCTTTGTTATAGGCTAACCTGCAATTTTGTAAATTCCCTGTTTATTTTCGTTCCTATGGAAAGTTTTGAGTCTAGAAAATTCCGGGAATTTTGCTACCATAATTCTATCAAATTTTTGTGTTTTAAACTTTAGAGAAGAGCCCCAGAATAAATTGGCTGACTTTTTTTTATTTTTATTTGTAGGATATGCAAATGTCATTTTTATCACAATTATTTATTATCGTTATTTTGATAATCAGCAATATTATAGAATGTCAGGGACAAGGCATATTAGAATATGAATATAAATAAGAGGTTATTTTTAGGATGGCAGAAACTGTGTTATATCAGCTATGTTAAAGTGCGAAATGTAGCCAGTGCATCTGTTTGCTTGCTGAAAGTGCTAATCTGGGATGAAAGTATCATGCTGTGTTCATGTCAAAATAGGCATGACAATAACAATAAGCCAGCATGTTGCTTAATGAACAGTTGAAGGGGGGAAAAAAAAAAAACGGTTAACAGCTCAGTGGCACAGAGGATGCACACCGATTTGACATTTCACACTATTTGCTCAATGTACAAGAAAGTGTTGGTTTATTACCTTGTATCTTTTTAATTCTCTATTCTGCAAAGTTTGCAGTGGCACACGCACAATCTCGGTGTCTCACTAATATTAAATGCTGGATGGTATAGGCTGTGAAAGGTGAGCCTGAGCCGGAGGGTGAGAAAGAGCGGAGTGAAAGGCAGAGATATGGAGCAGACTTGCATTAACATGCTGCACTCTGGTCCCTGGATGGTGTTTATTTACAGGAAAGGCCCTGTGGCAGCGCTCGCTCCGTATCAGCCCAATTAGAGCGCACGTGAAGAGGCTGACCTCAGCCGCTGCAGCCTCACTGGTGAGCCGGCCAAGAAACCTTAGCCAAAGGAAAGGGGGCTCTGCGCACACAGAGGCCAGACACCCCATGCATTAGCATTACATTCAAAATCCTGTGTTGCCTGATTTGTCAGCTCTCAGATCTCTGCATGCTGTCAACAGTGAATACAAAACCATAGACTGGAGCAGGATCTGAAACCACAGGTGATTAGGACTATTAAACTCTGCCTCATGGTGGTAGAGGGATTATGTTTTCAGGTCATCTGTATGTACAAGTGTCCGCCCGTGTGTCTGTCCTAGATTATCCTTGCATAAGTGCATTTTTCTCACCGTTCTTGTTATTATAAGTATGGGCAGTTGAATGATTGCAGGATTTAGATGGTTGGATTGTAACTAGTTATGGATTTTGGGATTGATCCAAAGAGGTCACAGCAAGGTCAAATGTCTGAAATTGTTTTTGTTTTTTGTTTTTTTACCAGCTTATTTTTTTTTTGTGTGTGTGTTTGTCATACAGAGACATTCCAGTTTTGAGAATCAATGAGTTTTGCTGTATCATCTCATACATACTGTAAGTGATTTATGGAGACTTAACCTTTGATATCACCAGATAAACATTATAGCACTGATTCAAAAATGTTCCAGGAATATTTAAAGGGTATTTAAGGCATTCAATTTAGTAAGAAGGATTTTCTTCTGCTTCACAAAAACATGCTAGTGGGTGTATTGGGTAAGATAAATGGCTCAACAGTGTGAATGTGTATGTGCATCTGGGGGTGTACTCCCTGCCCGTGTTTCCAGGATGGGCTCTGGATCCACTGTGACCACTGCAGGACCAAGATAAAGTGGTTACTAAAGGCGAGTGAGTATTTATAGCACAGTATTGAGTGGACATTGTACTCTCCCAGACACCTTTTATATCTTCACAGGATTGTTGATGAGACAAATTCCTGTTTGCATCACAAATTTGTACCTGTGATGACAAGCGCCATGTGCTGTTGTTTTGGGTTCTGTCTATGTCCTGTTCTGCCCTGTTATTGGTTCTGTCTTATTCATTTGGTTTAAATGAGTTTCTCTAGTTTCTGTAGTCCTTCTATTTGTATCTTTTTGGATCAAACCCATCCCTGTTTTATGTTTTGTACCTGCAATGGATTCTGACTGTAATTTCTGGATTGCCTGCAATAAATATTACGCCTAGCTGCTGCTATTGCATCCAGCCTCATCTCATTGTATGTTACAACTTATTTGTGGATATGACACGGATAGTGTTTTATTGGCAATACCACAAGGAAGGCATAGATATGAGAATCTTTATTTTTTTTTAATGCTGCATTGTATTTGTGGCGTAGAGTACACTGTCATCTTCAAAACCACAAATCCCTAGGGTGCAGCACACTGGACTATTCCACAAGACAGGAAGAGAAGAGACTGGGTATGACACAAAGATTAACATGTCTATGTATTGCACAAATACGTCCTGTGTAGAGTTTATTAGATACACCAGTCAGGTAAGTAATAACTGCCAGCACCCTACTGATTTTACAGCAATGGCCAAGCTGGCAGCACCACAACCCAAATCCCCGCTGTTAACTAATAATCACACCGAGGTGGTGCGGGCGACTTCATTCTTTTGGTTTTTTTTTTAATCCACAAGCACTTACTGGAGTTCCATTTTTCCATGTCAACATATAGCAATAGCCACTTTGTGGGATTTCACTCTGTGATTTAACAGATAAGCATTCCTGTCTGGAAAACCACACCCCCACCGCTCTGCACTGCCGAGAAGTGCCACCACTCTACTGACGGTTAAGTTATATTTATCTACTTTTGCTATTCAGAAATCATGATGTATGTCTGCTGCTGTTCATAGACATAGATCTAATATAGGGGTTGACAAATGGACACGCCTGTTCACCTGGGACAAGCAGATTTTTTATTCGTTTTCTGTCTGGGCTGTGTTTTATTCATAGAAGTTTAACAACCAGGAAAACTAAACAGATCAGTTACGCTTTCTATGAGATATACAGAATGTTCTTAAGTCATTATACGTAACTGTGCTTGTAATTCTTTTCATGTCATTCTTTTTGGAAGCATTCAGCCATGTTTTGCGCATAATTATATTCCCTTCGAAATTGTAAACGTATAGTAAACATTTAGTAAATCATAGTGTGCTAAATAATCCCCACTCTTCATGGACATTTGGATTTGGTATCTAGTACTTGATAATGTGTGCTGGTGTAGTGTGGCATGATGCTGTAAGCCGTACAGAAGCTACTTCATATGAAGCCAAACTCCTGATGCAGGTGTCACCTGGCTGACGGTTTTGTAATGACAGTGGGATGTTCCCGGTCTGCAGTGTTCTATCAAAAGTGGTCCAAGGAAGGTACAGAGGTGAACCGGCGACAGGGTTGTGGGCGCCGGAGGGGAGTGAAGGCTGGTCTGTGTGGTCCGATCCATTAAACGAGCTACTGTAACTCAAACTGCTGAAGAAGGACTGTTTTGGCAGCAGCATAATAGAATAGAATAGCCTTTATTCGCCACATATACATCACAGCACAGTGAATTTCGTTCTTTGCATATCCCAGCTTGCTCAGAAGCTGGGGTCAGAGCGCAGGGTCAGCCATGAAACGGAGTGGCAGCTTGGCGATATCGGGGCTTGAACCCCCGACCTTCCGATCAGTAATCCAGCGCCTTAACCACTGAGCTACCACAGCAAAAGGGGGACCAAAACAATATTAGGGAGGTGCTCATTATGGTATGCCTGATCGGTGTATATACGCACATTTTGTGCTTCCATATGCAGTAACATATAGTAGGAAAAACAAAGATGTTAACCAGACACAAGTGTGTGCATGTGCACAGAGTGCCATGTATCGGTTGTAGATTCACCACGACTCTGACCAGGATAAAGAGCTTACTCAAGATGAATAAATGAATGTAATGCATTAATTGCAGTAAATATCAGAAAGCCCTGTTCATACATTGTGCTTGTGTGTGTATGTGTGTGTGTGTGTGTGTGTGTGTGTGTGTGTGTGTGTGTGTGTGTGTGTGTGTGTGTGCGTGTGCTGGCTTGGTTAAGTGGTGTGAAAGAGCAGCTCATCCAGAATGCTCCTCAGGCACCCTGTCGCTCAGAGTGCACATGCGGCCCATACACACAGGAGCTGGACTAATGAAAGCTTCTTAGATCAGTGGTCCCTTCAGACACACACACATACACCCACAAATGTGGCCATTGGGAGCAGCATGTGCTTATCTGTAAGAACTGAGCTTCCTTAAATTGTTAACCAGGGTAAGAGAAAATGAGCAGGAGAGGGTTGGGTGTTGAGGAGACCTGGGTATTGGTTACGTGCAGCGATGCTACAAGAGTTTTGACACAGGAGCATAGCTGTGTGCTCTTGAGTCACGCTTAAGCAGCTTGTGAACTCACCACAGCGCCTCTCGAGAACCAGTATGGTGATGACATGATCAGCGGAACAGAAAGCTCTGTTGCTGTAATCTACACAATGGATTTTAATTAGCATAATGAAATCGAGGAGGACCCAGAAAATGAAGAAAACGCCGGCTGCCGAGATGAGGGTAATGCACAGGAGAGATACAGCCTGTAATATTCATGGTGCTTTGTAGCATGAACTATGAGACACTTGTATGTGTGTGTGTGTGTGTGTGTGTGTGTGTGTGTGTGTGTGTGTGTGTGTGTGGTGCATCTTTAGTCCTAACCTCATAAATCACTGTTGCTCAACAGGCTGTGGAGAAAGGGCTGATGAGTTTGTGTGTGCATGCTCGTGTGAGTGTCTGTGTGTGTGTGTGTGTGAGAGAGAGAGAGAGAGAGAAAGAGAGAGAGAGTTATTTACTGTATATCAGTGTAATCAGAGTGTCTTTTCCAGGAAGAGGACGCATAAGGCCAGTCACACTTGGTGGCTCAAGGGCATATGCATACAGGCCATGACTGAGTGATCTCTAAAACATTACTGTCACAGCTTTCTGAACAAAGTACACCACATTCCCTTTGTCTTTTTCGCATGCAAAGCCTCACTGCTTTCTTGTTTTTATGATGATATTTGTGTTTCTCTTTACAGGATACTGATGACAAACATCTTTGTATTTGTTTGCCTGTTGCCTATTGTGTGTGTGTGTGTGTGTATATATATATATATATATATATATATATATATATATATATATATATATATATATATATATATACACACACACACACACACACACACTATATTGCCAAAAGTTTGCGGACACCTGGTTATAAGTATGCTATGCGCTTTTTGAGTATTGCGTTTCAGATTGTGTCCCAATTTGCACTTATAATTCTTTAAGATGTAAGAGGTAAGATGTTCCACTAGTTTTCAAAGTGTGATGTGGACATTTTTGTCATCAGTTAGTAAAGCCAGGTACTGAGCCATGCCTGGGGTTCAGTCTGTGCTTCAGTCCATCCCAAAATGTTCAGTAGGGTTGGGATCAGAGCTCTATAGAAGGCCATTCAAGATCTTCCTCTCCAAGAAATGTTAAGCATGTCTTTATGGAGCTCGCTGTGTACCCCATTCTGGAACAGGTTTGGGTTTCCAAGTTCAAGTGACCACCATATTTTAATATCCCGCATTCAAAGACATCCTATACAATTGATCGCCTCCAGCATTGTGGTAACAGTTTGGAGGAAAACCACACATGGCAGGAAAGGTCAGGTCCATATAGTGTGTGTGTGTGTGTGTGTGTGTGTGTGTGTGTGTGTGTGTATATATGTGTATATATATATATATATATATATATATATATATATATATATATATATATATATATGCAAAAATGAGTACATCCCTCACATTTCAGCAATGTTGTTTTTTCAGCATTATGTTTGGTTTTGTCTGCTTGACAGGACTATACAAATGTGTGTATCTTGTATTAAAGCAGTTAAAATTTGGTGCTTTGAGTACAGTTCTCTCATACTGACCACTGGATGTTCAACATGACACCTCATGGCAAAGAACTTTAGAATTGGAATTGTTGCTCTCCACAGAGAGATGGCCAAGGCTATAAGAAGATCGGTAATAGCCTCAAACTCAGTTTGACAGTACATTGGTCAGGGTCATACAGAGGTTTACCAAGACAAGTTCGACTTGAAACAGGCCTCGCAAGGGTCCATCAAAGAAGCTGAGTCCTTGTGCAGTGCATCAGGTGCAGAAGCTGGCTACTGTATATATAGATACTAATATACTCCATATGAATACATACTGTGTGTAGGCATGTTTTTATATTTGGTTATTGACCAAACGTCCCCACAGGGATAGGAATATTCTTTTGTTTTCACCTTGAGGAAGGCAGCCAAATGGTTGGGTGTAGACAGAACCTTAATTAACTGCATTAACAATGATGTCAATGAAAGGTCCTCACAAGGACAGTAAGAAACATTTGTGTGCGTAAAAGTGTGTTTATGTGTGAGAACCGGAGTTGGCAAATGGGGAAAAAAAAGAATATCGATGTTCAATCACATCTTCTCAAAACCATTTTTCTTTCAAAGGGGACTGTTCGATCATGATCTGTTAGTGTTTGTGAAAGAATTTTGTCTTGCCCTGCTCGTCGCATTGTTTTCTTTCCCTTTCACTACACCATTTCATTTATTTATCGTTTGTCTGACATCGTCGTGGACAGAGACAAGTGGAGTAAATAAAAAGGAGGGAGGAAGAGAGGGCTTCCAGCAAAGGATAACAGGGTTTAGTGGGTCTCTGAAACAAAGCAGCTCATTGATTGTGTAATGAGCTTTTATCTGCTGGTATAATTGCTCTGTTCATGTTGGCTCATGTTCGTTCACTCTCTGATTAATTACTGGCCTGCCTAATGTCAGAGCAGTCCCCACTATACTTAGTGTGTGTCGTGACCTACTACAAGGGTCTGGACTTGCATAGGTAGCCTGGGATATGACCAGTCATGCGTGACCAAGGTGGCTGTGATTTGCCATTTAGCACTGGATCACTTTATCTCTTGCATACAGGTAAAATAATCTAGCTTTTCTGAGAATGTTATTTTAATCATTTTAAAACCCCCCAAAAAATACAAAATTGGCCGTTGAATGGGCTCCAGGTCCTCATACTACTCCCAAACTCTCTTATCATATCAGCTATCATTGATTACTGATAGATACGAGAGCAATATCAGCTTGCATAAATTTAAATAGATTTTTTGTATAACTAACTGTGTGACTTTATTCGATACTCCTGTCATGTAGCAGCAGCACAGTGCATAAAATCATGCAGCTACAGGCCAAAAGCTTCTGTCGATATTCATGTCAAACATAGCAATGGGGAGAGAATGCGATCTTTGACCGTGGTATGGATGTCAGTGCTGGTTTGAGTATTGCAGTATGGGTCTGTGTGTTCTGCTTTCTGAGATGATTTTTTTGGTGACCACTGTTGTAAAGACTGTTTTTGAGTTGCTATAGACTTCCTGTCAGCTTGAACCACATTCAACCCAGACTGCCTATTCTCCACAGATTTCTCTAACAAACCCAATACAGATACAGCTGCTTGCAGAATATTTTTTTTATTTTTTTGTACGCTTTTGTGTAATCTCTCGAGCAGGGATCTCCAATCTTATCCACGTAGAGCCAATGTGAATCCAGTGTTATTTTCGAACCAGGCAGGATTCAGACCTGATTCCACTTGTTTAATCAGTTTATCTCAGGTTTGCTTCCGATGTGTCTGGAATAAAAGGCACACTGGCCCTTTGCGAATAAGAGCCCTTTTAGGCATTAGCTGTTTCTTAAATGCTTGTACCTTCTGGCATCGACAACCGTGCAATTGTAGATAGGTATCTTCTTGTCGATTCGTTTTCCTATTTTATCCATTGAACTGCTGCCACGTGATTGGCTCATTGGATAATTGCATGTATGTGGACATGTACACAACTGGTAAATGCATATATACGTCTGTACACCTAAAGAATCCAGGAACTAAATGCAGTGTATTTAAATAGTAATAATGGTATGTAGTAGTAATATCACAGTAGTAGATTTTAATTGTCCAAAAGTTCCAACGAAACAGGAAAGAAATCCTTCATCAACTGTGGAAGCAAACAAACAATTCTCGAATGCCTCTCTAAAACTGTACTCAGAAACTAACAAACAAACACTCAGGCCATTCGCATCCGACCCAGACTTCCTTATAGTCCATTTATTTGCATGATAAAAGGGTTGTCTTCAATTATTTAGTATACCTTATTTGATCAACTACTGAGGGCCATGTATTCTTCTACACACAGACAAGCTGGATGTTTTCCCTTCATTATTCATGAAGTGGAAGAGAGCGAGAGAGAGAGAGAGAGAGAGAGAGAGAGCGCACCAACAAAGCAAGCAGCATTCAGTTTCATGATCATTAAAAGTGCTTTTTTTTTTGGTTCAGATAAATATTTTATCGCAGGTGAAACTTAGCTAGGGTGCTTTCTTCTTAAAGGGCTACAAAGGTAGGTCACGCGTAAGTAAGAGCACAGGAATCAGGAGTCCAGTGTTCTCTGTGTCACAAATTAGTGACAGAGAGGGAAAAAGACAAAGAGATATGGTCACACTCATACTAATACAGGGAGTGCAGAATTATTAGGCAAATGAGTATTTTGACCACATCATCCTCGTTATGCATGTTGTCTTACTCCAAGCTGTATAGGCTGGAAAGCCTACTACCAATTAAGCATATTAGGTGATGTGCATCTCTGTAATGAGAAGGGGTGTGGTCTAATGACATCAACACCCTATATCAGGTGTGCATAATTATTAGGCAACTTCCTTTCCTTTGGCAAAATGGGTCAAAAGAAGGACTTGACAGGCTCAGAAAAGTCAAAAATAGTGAGATATATTGCAGAGGGATGCAGCAGTCTTAAAATAGCCAAGCTTCTGAGCGTGATCATCGAACAATCAAGCGTTTCATTCAAAATAGTCGACAGGGTCGCAAGAAGCGTGTGGAAAAACCAAGGCGCAAAATAACTGCCCGTGAACTGAGAAAAGTCAAGCGTGCAGCTGCCAAGATGCCACTTGCCACCAGTTTGGCCATATTTCAGAGCTGCAACATCACTGGGTGCCCAAAAGCACAAGGTGTGCAATACTCAGAGACATGGCCAAGGTAAGAAAGGCAGAAAGTCGACCACCACTGAACAAGACACACAAGCTGAAACGTCAAGACTGGGCCAAGAAATATCTCAAGACTGATTTTCTAAGGTTTTATGGACTGATGAAATGAGTGAGTCTTGATGGGCCAGATGGATGGGCCCGTGGCTGGATTGGTAAAGGGCAGAGAGCTCCAGTCCGACTCAGGCGCCAGCAAGGTGGAGGTGGAGTACTGGTTTGGGCTGGTATCATCAAAGATGAGCTTGTGGGGCCTTTTCGGGTTGAGGATGGAGTCAAGCTGAACTCCCAGTCCTACTGCCAGTTTCTGGAAGACACCTTCTTCAAGCAGTGGTACAGGAAGAAGTCTGCATCCTTCAAGAAAAACATGATTTTCATGCAGGACAATGCTCCATCACACACGTCCAAGTACTCCACAGCGTGGCTGGCAAGAAAGGGTATAAAAGAAGAAAATCTAATGATATGGCCTCCTTGTTCACCTGATCTGAACCCCATTGAGAACCTGTGGTCCATCATCAAATGTGCGATTTACAAGGAGGAAAACAGTACACCTCTCTGAACAGTGTCTGGGAGGCTGTGGTTGCTGCTGCAATGTTGATGGTGAACAGATCAAAACACTGACAGAATCCATGGATGGCAGGCTTTTGAGTGTCCTTGCAAAGAAAGGTGGCTATATTGGTCACTGATTTGTTTTGTTTGGTTTTGAATGTCAGAAATGTATATTTGTGAATGTTGAGATGTTATATTGGTTTCACTGGTAAAAATAAATAATTGAAATGGGTATGAATTTGTTTTTTGTTAAGTTGCCTAATAATTATGCACAGTAATAGTCACCTGCACACACAGATATCCCCCTAAAATAGCTAAAACTAAAAACTACTTCCAAAAATATTCAGCTTTGATATTAATGAGTTTTTTGTGTTCATTGAGAACATGGTTGTTGTTCAAATTAAATCCTCAAATAAAATTAATCCTCAAAAATACAACTTGCCTAATAATTCTGCACTCCCTGTATATGCATATTGAACATAAAGCTGATCAAATTCATGGCCTTACTTTGGTTTTCTTAGAGTCAGGCCTTTAATCCGGTCTGCCTGGTGTGAGTCTCATGAACACTTCTACAGTTTACTACCATCCATCCTGACACACTACCATAGAGGAAGGCTATAGAACATGACTTATGTGGTAATATATTCCAGGCAGCAACAACAACCAGCCTTCATATATCTCTGTTTTTTTTTTGTGGGGGAGAGAACCTAAGCCAGTACGTTTGGATTACTCATGGATACCTGACATGTCGGGCCTTTGCAGTGCTCAAGGCCACATGCTAAAAATACACCTCTTACTTCAGTGTGCTGCTCCGCTCACTATGGGACTACCATCGGCATGAGTAAGAGCCGTGACTATCCCACATAACACTGAGAAATATTCTCCTTACTGGGGCTCTACATAGATTGAAGTAATGGTGGCACGCTCTCGAAAAAGAGCACCTCTGATGTAAGACGGAAATGAGTCAGGGTGGGCAGGCGCTTACTTTGGCTTAGTCTTAGTCCAGTAGGTCTAATTTAGTTTCATTTGACATTTACAACAAATAAGCAAGAAGCTGTTTATTTCCGCTGTTGCTTGTGCAGGTTTGAAAAATCAAAAAGACACTCTATGGGACACCTGACATTTCCAGCTATATGTGGTTCATCCACAAACTGTTACCACAAAACTGAAGGCACACCATTGAACAGGTTGTGGTAGAATTTAATTTTCCCTTCACTTGAACTAGAAGACCCAAACTTGTTCCAGCATGAAAGTACACCTGTGCACAAACCCAAACCCAGCTCCATGGATATATGCTTTACATGGGTCGGAATGAATGAGACAGAGCTCAAATCCAACCTTGCTGAACACCTCTGGCATGAATTGGAATGTTGACTGCACCCCAGGCCTCCTCACCCTACATAGTACCTGGCTTTACTAACACCCTTGTGGCTGAATGAGCACAAATCTTCACAAGTACACTAGAAGCGTGGAGCTTATTATACCAGCAAATGGGGACTGGGAATGTGTGTGTGTGTGTGTGTGTGTGTGTGTGGGATTAGGCTATTTTTTCTACATTGGGGTAATGCAACTATTTCCTGTAGGATTTTATTTTTGTGTGAATGTCATGTCAGACTTTGATACGAAGTGCATGCGCACGTCTAGAACCATATTTTACCTTCTATGAAATAGAAATATCCCCAGGTAATATATATTCTGCACAAATAAGGGTTAATAGCTTTATTTCTAAGAACACTTCAGGAAGTGCTCTTTTCTATCGTCTCCCGCTGAAGCTAAAATGAATCCAAGTACTGACTGTGTTCTCAAACGAAGAGCATTAGATGATTTTTAAAAGGCTGTGAGAGAGTTGACATCTCCAGGGATTCCTAATACAGGCTTATCTTACCTCTAGAGTATGGTGTAATCATGTGACCTACTATGCCCTAAAACAAGTGGCTATAATAAGGGACAAAGCAATCAGTTTGCATTGAAATGGAAATATGAATATAAACCGATTTATTCCGAAGTTGCTTGTCTTATGCGATTTGATGATAATTACTCCAGATGTCCTCCAGCAACATTATCTAGCAGACGCACAGTATGTTTGGCAATCTGATGCCGGCTGAATAGTACATAAGATTTCATGTCTTCTCTCTATCACCTTTATCAGCTATAAAGAAAAGGCCAAGTTTTGCTTCTCCTCATCATAAACTAACTGAAATGCTTCACCTGTTTTTTTTTTCTTTCTTCGGTTCCTGTCATCCATCCCGGAGAGAATAATTTTGGCTAGAGTTTGGAGCAGCATGTCTGTAGGGAGGCAAAGGAAGATGACTGTGGCATGACTTTCTCTGGCCTCTCACTTTCCTCCTGAGCATCTGTCAGATCAGTCTTGTATCAGGAGCACTCCCTGTTGATCTGTGCAGGAGAACGTCAGTAATTGGAGAGCGCCACTGCTGTTCCAGAGTTGAGAATCTTGTCTCAGCTCCCAGTAGGACTACAGGCCTTAACTCCTGAAGTTATGTTTCCCAACACCGCTTCAATTTGTAGTACGTGACGTGTCAGCTTGAATCAAAACGAACTGCACAACGAGGGCATGGAGGCCATCTGAGCATGTGTTTCAGAGGCGTTTCTGCAATGTTCTCCTTTGCAAATGATTCACCCCGAACTGGGTCACGTTACAAGTAGCGTGCGGAACGTGTCAGCATGTGGCACAGGACAGCGTTCCAAGAACACTGCAGATAGATGTATCAGAGTGTATCGGTTTAGGCAGTGTATAGTACTAGGTAGAATGAGGCATGTGGATACATACTGACAGCAGGGTTGCTGTGGGAGGCTTTAGCTCAGCTTGAACCGAGAGTTGCGGATGGAACATTGAGCTGAAGGCTTCCGCTGGGCTTTTCTATCTGCCTGGAGAATGTGTCAGCATTGATGTTGGACTTTGCTTCATGCAGCCGTATTCTAACACCAAAAATTGTGTTAAATCCTATTTTTCTTTTCTTATCTTTTTTTTAGAAATATTCTTCCGAAAACATATTAGTGTGCCATATGTTGGGAATGGCAAAGACAAGTGTTTTATTTTGTCTTTATTTTTCACAATGTGTAACAGTGGAGTAAATCCATGTTCAATAGCACCATCTGCTCCATGTGTGGTCTGAACAAACAGTCCTACAATATATCCTTTGTGTGAGAATGTGTGTGTGTTTTTAGAAATGGTAACAACAACCAAAAAGTATTTAACAAGCGCTGGGGGAACAAAGAACTTGAATTTCTAAAATTACTCCAATTTTAAGGCGGCACATAGTTGAATGTAGTTAATGTACTTGAGGACAATTACTTTTATAAACAGGTGATACTCTATAAATTTTTTGGAAAGCTTGACAGGACTGGCAATTTCCGTTGAGACAGAGGTGTGATTAGGATGCAGTGTGATGCAATAAAACAAAAGGATGTGAGCAACAAGCTTTTACTTTCATGTGACCGCAAACAAGCAGTCAGATATGAAGCTTGTGGGGCAATTAGACCACATTCAACATCAACATGTGACACTACACGGATTTCACCTTTAACTGCCTGGTAAGGTTTGCTGTGGCTTACATCAGGTTACTGGTTTGTTTAGAATTTGGGAAGTACCACCTGAATTTGTTGAAAAATATCTAGGACAGGTAAAAAAAAATTATAATAATAATTGTTATTATTTGTTATTATTTATATTTATTTCTAATTATTATTAGTATAATTATAATAGTAATATAATACAGTCCTGGGCACATAAGAAAATGTGAATTATAAACTTGAGTGATTTACATTTACATTTGTGGCATTTAGCAGACGCCCTTATCCAGAGCGACGTACAAAAGTGCTTTGAGTCTCTAGTAATGAATAAATCTACACTGGTACGCAAGATTACAAACTTAATATAAATATAACTCAAATTCTACAAACTTGGAAAGTGCTAATTTAGGTATTTCAGGAAGAGGTAGGTTTTCAGTCATCGTTTGAAGATAGTCAGGGACTCTGCTGTACGGACATCTAGGGGAAGTTCATTCCACCACCTCGGTGCCAGAACAGAGAAGAGCCTTGAAGTGTACTTACCTCTCATTCTGAGAGAAGGTGGTACCAGTCGAGCAGTGCTGGAGGATCTCAGACAGCGTGGTGCAGTGCGAGATGTGATGAGGTCACTGAGGTAAGATGGTGCTGGTCCATTTTTGGCCTTGTAGGCAAGCATCAGTGTTTTGAATCTGATACGTGCAGCTACTGGAAGCCAGTGAAGGAGCGCAGCAGTGGGGTGGTGTGGGAAAACTTGGGCTGATTGAACACAAGTCGTGCAGCTGCGTTTTGGATCATTTGCAGTGGACGAATAGCGTTCAGGGGAAGAGCTGCCAGCAGAGAGTTGCAGTAGTCAAGTCTTGAAATCACAAGAGACTGAACAAGCATCTGGGCAGCCTGTATGGACAGAAATGGTCGAATCCTTCGGATGTTATAGAGAAGAAATCGACAAGAACGAGCAACATTAGCGACATGTGGGAAAAAGACAGTTCATTGTCCATAGTTACCCCAAGGTTACGAGCAGTGGCTGAAGGGAGAGCAGAGAGTCATGAAGTGTTATTTGGAGATCTTGACCTGGAGATGAATCACCTGGGATGATCAGCAGTTCTGTTTTGCTGGGGTTGAGTTTTAGTTGGTGAGCACTCATCCATAAAGATATGTCTGACAAGCATGCTGAGATCCGAGCGAAGCTGTGGTATCTGATGGAGGGAAAGAAAAGATGAGTTGAGTGTCATCTGCATAGCAGTGATAAGAAAACCCATGTGAGGATATGACTTCACCAATGGAGTGGGTATAGAGGGAGAAAAGGAGGGGACCAAGTACAGAGCCTTGTGGGACTCCAGTGGTGAGTCTGCACGGGGCAGATGTGGATCCCCTCCATGTTACCTGGTATGAGCGACCTTCCAGGTAGGAAGCAAACCATTTCCATGCTGATCCGCAGATACCAAGGCTCTTGAGGGTTGACAAAAGTGTCTTGTGGTTGACTGTGTCAAATGCTGCTGAAAGGTCCAGGAAGATAAGTACAGATGACAGCTTGGCTGACCGAGCAGCATGCAGTTTCTCAGAAACAGCCAAAAGGGCCGTCTCTGTGGAATGTGCCGCTTTGAACCCAGACTGGTTCGGATCATGGAGGTTGTGATGCAGCTGAGGTCGAGGAACTCTCAGAACTTACAAGAATTTACAGACCACGCTGATGGTACAGGCATTTCTATCTGTGCTTTTGTTCCCAATGGCTTCCAGTGGCAGTGTGGGGCATAGTGGTCAGCATCATCTAAAACAAATACATAGGCTTCATAAATAAAAATGCCTCCGACTCACACTTAGGTTTAAATCTGAATTCAGTACAAATAGATATAATAGATAATGGCACTGATATTTGCATACCGCAGTCAAACCTCACAGCCAGTGTTAGTTTTTGTTTTTTTGTCCATCCTTGGACTGTCCTACATTATAACCAGAAGTCATCAATCATGCAGCTTTGTCCATGAACATTACAATTTCTGTGTGGAAGAAAATCCATATAAAATATTCACCGCAATTATGCGTGCACCACACTTTGCATCACTATCAGGCTCCGTCTCTCCTCGGCAGGGTGGACCGGTGTTATAAACAGGTCGTTATTCATGCCTGAGAGAAACTCATTGCAGATCAGCAATCGTATGGCTTTATTTAGGCGGAATGATAATGAGGCACAACAATGAATTCAGGTTATGAGGCTCTTACAGGCTCAGTAATAGTGCTGACTGCGTGTTGACATTTTACTAAAAAGATGCAGACACCTAGTCAAAACATTTACCTTTACAATCATAACAGCACGCAGCGGCTTTCAAATGGAAATAGTAAACAAGTATACCTATATTGGTCATGAATTAAATGACAGAAAATATTACGGCTTTGATATTTTAAGGCGCACACATATAGAAAGTTATTATACTTTTCTACACATACTATTTCTGAAAAATTTTTGCTTTCATTTTTAAAGTGTAAATCAGCAACCTGCACCGGGACAGCATCTGCAATTCGTCCAATGACACATTGTTATTCTGAGAAAGACATCTTGTAAAATAGCTGTTGTCCTACACTCTCTCCCAGGTCCAGTTAATGATTGGGCTTGGTGATATCTTCTATCAGCATGCTCACTCAGCTTTTGTTTTCTGCTGCATCCTCCCCCATCACTCCCTAGGCTGCATGAAAAAGAGATGATCGAGCACATTGTTTCCTTGTCAGAAAGACAACACACACACACACACACTCACAAAGCCGTGCCTCTTCTCAGATCCACATACGCATAGCCGAGCTGCAGGGGAACTTCTATATGTGCCCACTCTAAAGCAGTGCACTCTACACTAACTAAATGTAACCCACTTAGAGCTTGTCCTGTGTGCTGAGCTTCTAAACAGCCTTTTTTCAGCATCTATTTCTGCTCTGTTATTTCTGATTATTCACCTCTTAATAACCAAGTTGATGAAACAATTACATCAGGTTGATGAATGCAGCTGAGTCTCATGTCCAATGTTTTTGGTTAACTAGGCTAGAATGGTAACTAAACTATATATTACATTGAATGAAAAACCTTAATAGCTGCTGTGGTTAGTAGTTAAGCACATTCATGCATTTATTCATTTATTTATTCATCTAACTTCAGCATTCACTTTTTCCTGGTCAGAGATATGGTGGATCCAGAATGTCTTGGGCACATAGCATGAGGTACCCTGAATTGGATGCAAGACCTTTGTTGAACACCAATCACAGACATTCACACACTCAGTTACATCTGCAGTGTGGGCAATTTAGAATTTAGCTGTTATCAAATATGAAGTGAAACTTCAAAGGAAACCAATGCCAAAATTGGCCACAGTCCATTCATACAGAGTAGTGGAAATGAACGAGTACTTACCAGGTGAGGAATGACTCTGTGTAGCTATAGACTTTATTCTGTCTTTATAACATGCCAGATGTAAAACCACCTTTTGGTGTCATTGACAAAAAACAGCAAGTCTTTAGGTAACATTAAGAGACATCTGTGCAGGAAAAAAAGTGTGTGGGGGGGTATGGTTCATTTTGTGGAATCCTATTGCATATAATCATACACCGACCAGGCATAACGTTATCGCTACCGATCAGGCATAACATTATGACCACCTGCCTAATATTGTGCTTGTCCCCCTTTTGTTGTCAAAACATTTCTGATCCGTTAAACATTAACAGCATTAACTTTTTTAGCAGTTTGAGCTACAGAAGCTCGTCTGTTGGATCGGACCACACAGCCCAGCCTTCACTCCCCACGTGCATCAACGACCCTGCCTCCGGTTCACCTCTCTTCCTTCCCTGGACCACTTTTGATAGATACTGAGCACTGCAGACCAGGAACATCCCACAAGAGCTGCAGTTTTGGAGATGCTCTGACCCAGTCGTCTAGACATCACAATTTGGCACTTGTTAAACTCACTCAAATCCTTGCGCTCGCCCAATTACCTGCTTCTAACACATCAACATTGAAAACAAAATGCTCACTTGCTGCAAATATCTCCCACCCAATAACAGGTGCCATGATGAAGAGGTAATCAGTGTTATTCACTTCACCTCTCACAATGTTTTAATGGCATAATGTTATGCCTGATCAGTGTATATCTGCTGTTGCCAGAAAATAAGCTTTTCTAATCACATATGGGCAGTTGGTCTTTCACTGCTCCTAATTGGCAATAACTTTACATGCACCTACCAGCCCATGTCATGATGCGATATTTGCATTGAATACGTACATAAATAAATAGTCATCTTTACCTGTCTGTTGGACAACATGCACTTCATGTAGAGCTAATCAGTTTGTCACTATGGTCTGAACTACAGGTAGTATATGTAATTGCTTCCTCTTATCTATTCTGTATATTTTTAAACAAGGCACTATGGTGTTTTAGTGAAAACTCTACAGCATCCATTACTATTGAGGCTCATGTTCTTGTTAGAATTACTAGCCTTAATAGATATAATTTATCACTCTGTTCATTAGTCAACTCTACAAAATCATGTGTTGCTCATTCACCTTACATTGCCCCAGCTTGGCTCAATATCAGCCGGTGGGCTGTGGCTATGTGCTGCTAGCATGGTTTGATGGCTTTGCTATACCACAAACTTTTACTGCTGAGACTGCTTGGCTAGTTAGCTAGTTAGCTAGATTCCTCTCACTGGACTCTCTTAATTGTCTCCTGGGTGTAATCAGTTTTTTTCCTCCATACCACCATCTTTAATCCAAAACATTTAATCTGCTAAATTAACTAGATTAACTTTCTAATTATTGATGTCTTTCACATCATGTTCTTTCACAGTACACACAATAGTGGTTAGCAATACATGCTGAGGAGCTTAGTGTCTGAGCCAACTAGAAGCTGAAGACAGGCATGAGTTGTGTGCTCACTGCCTCTGTCTAAAGGACACAGACTCAGTAGTTGCCAATGCCACATCCTGCATAAACTGAGACACAAAACAAGGGTCCAAAGAACCAATCTAAGAACCAATCAAGGAATTTAATAAATTGGTTTCAGACATGCCGTCACGTAGGCTTTATTGTCATTTCAACCATATCGAGTGCAGTACACAGTGAAACGCAACAACATTTCCCCAGGACCAAGGTGCTCCAACAAAACAACATACATTATTAAAAGGAACACAGAACTACATAGAACTTTAAACAAACAACACAAAATGCACAAAAAACGACAAGAGACGGCATGAGACAAGGAAAGAACAGTAACACAGTAGTGCTGACCAGTACAGTAGAGAAGATACTGTACAGAGCCACTGTTGAAAGTGATTCAGAAGTGAAATCTTTTAACAGTGCTGTTTATAGGCTAGCAATGAGTCACTGTCCATGTACCTTAATGACAACTGCAATGATTTAACAAGTGTCATGTTTAACTACGGCTTTAAAAATGGCTTAAAATGAGTCGAACAGTCTGATACTGCAGGTACCACTGAAAGCCCCTAAACTAGCCCTGGCAGGCTCTGAAAAAAATGGCTTGAGTGGTGTTGGATAGTGTTGCACCGCCCATGACTGTCAATGTCGTTTTTTTTTTTTGCAGCAGAATTTGCTTTGCTTAAGTAAAAAGAGTTTTTCAGGGCATTGAATTAAGGAATGAACATAAAGATGAGCTGCATCTGTGGTGCATGTTCTAACTAATATAACATTGTGCAGGCAGCAGGGTCAGCGCTAGGTCTTCCTCATTGTGGTGGTACACCTAAGCCAGGATATGAGTTAACTCACCACCAACCTGGCTCATGCATGGCACCAAGTGTGGTTAGCACAATCCTCTCTGCCAGATATGTGTGCAGATCCGGCCTGTGAAATCTTGCCAGTGTTGCTGTTCGGGCCTGCCTCCAAAGATGCCCTAGAGAGAAGAGTACAGGGTTTAGAACCACAAACCCAGCATGGTTATACGGACCGTCCTTGTGGCACTTTTAGGTTTTGCAAATCAATCTTGTTACAGGCTAGAAGCAAAAGAAATCTGGCACAGGCTTGGCACCAAATCCGTTGAGGGTGAAATCTTTTGGAGCACAGCCTGTCCGGTTTTCTTTTAAATTTATAACAGAATACACGGTAATATTACCCTGAGACAATGCAGGACACCCTTAATAACTGTCTAATGGGAGATCACTATATTCCCCATCTACTGATAGCTACCTGTGCTGATAAATTTCTCTTTAATCTGACACGTGGTGCATTAGTGTCTGGATCTTGAAACTAATGTCTGCCATTAGCTCCCACCTCCTTGTACGGCCTGCCTTCTGTGCGCCTGCTTAGCATTCACTTAACAACATCTTCTGCAACGTCTCAATGTCTTACTTAGGCGCATGTCCATACATCAACCCTGCAGATATCCTGCGAATTTCCTTTTAGCTGCACTGCATTGGTGAGTTTGCCTTTGCCATGCCTCGTGCACGCTGCATATACACAAATACTGCTGTTGACGTTGATTTGTAAAGTGTCTGGAACGTGTTCTTCTCTGGGACTTTATTACTGCAAGAGGACCAAACACACCACCAAGAGTGTGTTATCTATGCACTCCTTCTGTCTGACACTTGCCTTCATGTTTCATTCATCTCTTGTCTAAATACATCTGCCGTACCATTTCCTTGACACTGTGTACTAAACTCTGTTAAATATAACCTTTAGCCTAAGCCATTCTCTCACAAAACATCTGGTCAAGATTCGTCCCTCTATCGAGAATAAGAAAAAGTGGTGTCTTCCTTGAATGTAATGGAAGTCTGTATGAGGTTTGTACACAACCAGACCAATTTCTTTAGCATTTTGTCATCATGAAGATTACAGTGTTTTTGTTTATTCGAATTGTGTTTAGATGATAGGGCAATGCTTCATGACAACACTCGTGCAAGGTGATGAATGAGGTGCGCATGGGTGTGGTGGCCTGATATGGTCAGTATTTATGAGGCTGGGTTCTGCACTGACACAATAAACGGAAAGGATGCGGTGGCACGCACTTAGTGGGACTGAAAGACATGTAATGTCCTGACAGCCAGAAATGTGTGACAGATAGCTATTGTGTGTGTGTGTGTGTGTGTGTGTGTGTGTGTGTGTTTTCTTGTCATCATGAACAGCAAGGTGATAATCTTTCCCTATTGTGAGCAAATTACCCAGTGCAGCTGAAATTTCTATTGACCCTTCTTTATTTGGGAGTGTGTAAAGCACAGCATCATTTTATTCACTATATACTTGTAATCGTGTTTCTTAGTAGAAAGCATGATTGAGCCATTAGTCTTTCAATTCCATACACACGGCATAATCTCCCTGCCGTATGCTGTCTGACGATCCGAGGAGTCCCTGCCCCACTCAGCAGCACCTTCTGAAAGAGTTTCCCTTCTGTACTGTTTCTCTGACTACAGGAGTCACAGGAGTCACAATAAAATGTTTGCAGGAAGTTGTGACCTATGTATTATAACGGTTCTAACTGAGTGAGGAGACGTTGTGAGATCCACTGTAGGACCTTCTTGACTTTTCGGCTAGCATACCTGTCAAGTACTGTCAAAAGTTTTCTATTTGCAGTCTAACAAGCTCTGCACTATACGATCATTTAATATGAACTTGATTCTGTTCTGAGAACGTTCAGTACATTTAACAATGAACAAACAGACAGAGCATTATTAGTCTGTAAATTTAAATAGTCTTTCTTTTTATATATAATAATAAATCTCAGAAAAAAAAGAACTCAGAAAATAATGAGCCTGTTCAGACCAAATTATGCCTTTTAATAAGTTTTTTAATTTTTACATTGTTCTCTAAGTTTTATCAGTCTTAGTGAATGAGATGTATTTTTCAATACACTGTTGTATTGTAAAATGCAATAGAAAAGAGGGCAACTTTCTGAACAACCACACATCTTTCTAGCTGGTTTTTGTTTCCTGCAACATTGCATATAGAAAGATTTTCAAAAGTACGACTTGTACGACTTGTGTTCAAAAGTAAGACTTGTATACTTTCTACCTCTGGCATGCAGGAAATGTAAAACAACTAAGCAAATAAACAAATAAAAACAATTCATTCTGGAAGTTTAGACCACAACACAGGTGTCAGTTTTCTCGAATATTATTGGTCAGGAGGCATTGATTAGATTGATATAATGGTATGATTGATATAAAGGACAGTAGTTTTAGCTGTATTATGTACAATAGGTTTTCCAAACAGTACATGCAATTGCTCTTTATTAAAAGCACATGCACGTGTACATGAATGGCAGATTCTTCACATAGTCACATGGTCTTCACATAAAATTGATTCTTTCTCTTTTATATTAGACTTTTATGTAGCAGAATAAATCTCAGGTGGTTTTCACACTGAAAAACTTTGCTGCGATCCGAATCCAAGTGTGATTGTTCCTGGTACTTTCCTAACGTCTGGTTTCCGACAAACTTAATTATTTGAACCTCTCTGCTTTTGCATTCACATCATGACAAGCGCACAGCAAGAACACAACGCGACCCACCGTATTGTTTTTATTATTTTAGTGCTATTATGTGCGGTAAACCACACCCTGCGCGTCGCATGGCGCAATTTATCAGATGTACAGGAGAAACCTGACTAGGAGTTTCATTCGCCTTCACCGGAATTGCAGCAGGGTTTCAGTGCAACCGAACTCAGACCACCTCAGGTTTGGTGCCATTGTCACATTACCGATTTTTCATGAGAACCGGTCTCTGTTTTGGAAATAACTGTCGGCGTGAATGCCTTCTCAGGTGTCAACACTTACTCACAATAATGGTGCTTTTTACATTTTCATGGCATGCATGGGGAAGTCTTCAGGACAGAGGGGATTCGAGGTAAGCTGTGTTTTTGAGAGAGTGAGTGTTGATTGAGTGCTTGTATCTGTTACAATGCAAGGAAACAGGAACTAAAATCAGGACATTCACCTTCATTATATGTAAAACTGCAAACCAAAAAATTGCCAGCGTGCTATGCCTTAAAAATCATTTATTTAAACCAGATTGCCAAATTGCTCTTTTTAAGTAGAATAACACTTAAAACTGTGCTGTTTCCACATATTTCCACAATATGTAAGTATTGGGACACCCGAGTTTTTTCAGCAATATATGTGGTTCTTCCCCAAACTGTTGCCACAAAGTCGGAGGCACACAATTGGACAGGATGTCTTTGGATGCTGTAGCATTTAAAATTCCCTTCACTTGAACTAGGAGACTCAAATCTAATCCAGCATGACAATTCCAATGTGCACAATGCGAGGTTCATGAGGATATGGTTTACATGTGTTTGAGTGGAAGATCTTGATTGTCCTGCTATAGAGCTCTGACCTCAACCCATTTAAACACCTACATTGGTAAACTGACTTCATAAGTACCTGACTTTTACTAACAGCATGGTAGCAAAATGAGCACAAATCTCCACAACCACACTCCAAAAAAATCTAGTTGAGCATCTTCCCAAAAGCGTGGAGGGTGTTATAACAGCAAATGGGTAATAAATGTGGATATTCAGGTGTCCAAATTTTTTTGTACTTTTAAAACCACTATTACTACTACTACTACAATTGCTAATAATAATAATAATACACAAGAATAAACAGCCCCTAGTGATGAAATGTGTGTAGCTAGCTCATTTCAAAACAAAATCCCACATAGAACCATCTACATTAAAAATTTCAGTTTTTAATGGTGAAGGTGGTGATCCATTCAAATAGTTGTTGAAGCTTTTATTTTAATAATTCGGTTACTACTTCCTTAATTTCCTTCTTTCCTACCTTCTTTTTTTTGTGCAGATATTTGTCAGTTTTGATTGCCTGCAAAATATTCCTCAGCTTTCAGTGCAAAGGCAAAGATCTGAGACTGCTGTGTTCCTGTCGGATCTTTTTAATTTATGTAAACTCGTGTATTAATATGAGTCTCACACCCACACTCAAGCAAGAAGTTCTCACGAGAAAAAGGTGGAGGTAATTACCACTTTATGACAAGATCCTCTAACCACAGGGACAACATGAGAGGGGAGAGATTACACACATGAAGAATAATGATAAGAGGACAGTGGTGTGGAGAGTGTGCCCTGTTGTCTTTGGCTATCCATATCATTATTACTGTTGTTGTTGTTGCACATTTGCATGAGCACAGGTAACATTCGTAATTAATTTGCTCAAAACCATTTAAAGACCACTTTCTGCACAAAAGGCGCGTTCCAAACAAAATCCTAAATATATTCATTTAATATTTATTGTCACAGACCAAAAAAATGCGTTCTGCACGCTTGTAATCGAGGATAAGGGAAAATGAGCTTCACATAAACAATGAACTTGAAACTACAATAAAAAGAAGTCTTCATTTTTTTTTTTTTTTAAAGGACGCTCGCTCCCTCGGTGAGCACGCTCCACGTGCCATCAAACACGTTTTGTCTAACTTTCTATTCTCTTTCCCGTTTTCTCAGCTCTTTTCACATCAGTTGCCTTCCTAAGACCTCAGAGATGCTTGAGGTTTTATTTCTTAAAATTGCAATTGGGCCCTTCAGACGCTTCGCTTCCCCAGACACCAGATACCGACTTTGCAAGGACATTTTGTTACACTAATAAGAATGTGGTGCGGAATCACTTGGGAGTGGGATATAAGCATAATTAGCTCAAATCCTGCTTTATATTCTTCGTCTGTGCTGACATTACTTAACAGCAAATGTTCTTTCTCTTTGTCTTTATAAATATTGCTTGCTGTTGCTAGTGTTGATTGGATCCTTGACTTGCAGTGGAACGGGAGAACACTGATGGAGATTATACACAAAGACAAGGAAGAGGGTTCTCAAAGCAGATTTTTTAAAAGAAAAAAAAAAGATATTCAGTTCAATATACATTAAAGGTAGATAATGTTGACATATTGAATACATTTTGCATAACATTATTCAGTCTATAACCATTCACCGAACACATTCACAAGGGATAGAGGAGTTTTAGGTGTATTATATGGACACCTGACCATTCATGTGCTTTTTGAACATCCCTTCCACATTTTGGTTTCCATTTGTGGTTATTATAACCTCCACTCCTCTGGGAGGGTGTTCCACTAGATTTTGGCGTGTGCTTGTGGATATCTGTGCGCATTTAGTCATAAGGGTGTTAGTAAAGTCAGGTGCTGATGTAGGATGATGACGTTTGGGGTCCAGTGCAGAACCAAACCAAAGCTGTTCAATAGGGTTGAGGTCAGAGCTCTTCAGCAGGCCACTCAAGATCTCTTTAGGAGGCCACTCCAACCCACGTACATTATACTTTTCATGGAGCTGCACAGGGGTATGGTTATGATACTGATTTGGGGCTCCTAGTTCAAGAGCAGTGGAAATTTTTATGCTACCAGATATGACTGGGAAAAGTCAGGTGTCCCAATGCTTTTGTTTTCCACAATACGTATCATTGTATTTGATGAATGTGTAGTAGAATAGTAAAAAAAAAAAAAGAAGAAAAAACTGCAAAAATCTGTCTGCCTGCTTTTCTTGTGTTCAAGATGGTTTTGCTAATTACCAGTCACTAGCTAAATCTCCTCTATCACATGACAGGTACGAACTAATGAGGGTGGAGCGAAGACATGCCTCCTCCGAGACACGTGAAGCCTTCTCATCTTTTCACACTGTTACTCATACAGAGCTACAGGGCAGCTGCACACACTCAGATGAAAGCACTACCTGTCCTCTTTTGCATATATGAGCTCATGTACACTATGATTATGTAATGTAACACTAATTGACAAGGGAGACAAGCAATCTAGTCTTTCCCATCCAGAAAGGATGGCCGGTGTTGTTCTTTCCAAATTCGAACTCCTCTTTAAATCTCCTGATGGTAAGAAATACACCGTTGTGTCGCTCAGAAGACTTATTTGATTACGGTTTAGGATAGATACATGCAGTATTACAGTGAAACGTCCCAATCATTTCAGTGTGTAAGTAAAAAGTGGCTGCCAAAATGCCTGTATAGTTAAAGGCAAAGTATTACAATGTGTAAAAAGAATCTTGTGTTTTAATGCAACAAGTGACTTTTAGTTCAGTTGATGAAACCGGGATTGACATTTCTATATTCTGTTACTCAAAGGCATAACTCATTTCTTATTCCAAAACATATCATTATAACATCAGCCAGTTCATTAGAGCTAACCGTGGTATATCTTTTTTTTTTTTTTTTGTGGTTGCCAGATTTAAAATGCTCTAAAATGAAGCCTGCACATACAGTGCATTCTGGAAGTTGTATAAATCTGAAGGGTTTTTCCCAGGCTGCAACTGATACACAGTATTAACAGCGTAGAAAAAATGTTTTCAGTCCATCAAACGCAGTGTGTAGGGGGATACTGTATTTGTAAAACTCACAGAGGATTAAATATCACCGGAACATGCTGATATCCAGAGATAGATGAGAGAGATCATAGTAACAGATGTGAGTGACGTCTGGAACAAACAGAGTGAAAATGACAGATGGTTAAGAAAGAAGAGGAGAGATCTCAGGCTTTGCACGTGCAGACAATAGTGCTTCTGCTGATTATGCCGATATTAAACTCCAACACAATCTCTAGTCTCGCTTCATCCCCCAAGATAACCACGTTGTCCATAAAAAAGAAACATAAAGGCAACAGATTTAATCATACCATCAGTCTTTGTTGGTCGTTGTTGAGCCATCAACGCCTTTACAGCATACAAGGCAGGGTCTTAGATCATAAAGACAGAATGTGATGTTTCCTTTGTGTTTCGCACCTGCGCCATCCGCCTCGCCTGTAAGGAACAGCACTAAATGCGCCGGTAATAAAGCAGATCTGAGATGATGGTGAGCAGCTTACAACAGAGCTGCATCCGAAACGGTACATTTACTTAAAGAAAACGTTTGAATAAGGAAAATGAAATAGTTTGTACAAACATGTATTTTTCAGCCAGTGAGTAATGATGGAGGTTAATATTAAAAGCACTGATGATATTCGCGCTCTTTGCGAAACGTGTGTTTTATCATTTATTACATCATCCTATCTTTCAGCGTTAATAGATCGTCTCATTTTACCTGCGTTTTTGCCTTTGTAATGCCGCAAACCCAGCACAGAACATTCAATCCTCATTTTCTTTTTCAATTTACCCTCACAGCATCGGCCTCAACTGCCTCGCTCCCTCGGCCTTCCCCTCCCCCTCTTGCCTGCACCTCTACACATTGGATTTTCTGTCCATTCAGAATGAATTCAGGCCCTGTTTTGTTGTAACGAGCTTTGTCAATTGCCTAAATGTAAGTATGCACAATTTACACCCCAGCCCTGGCCATTTGTGGAATGCTTTGACATTATAAACAAATAAAAAAGCACTATTGCCTGCAGGCTCTAGTGGCAAACTAATGCACTCCTGTGACTGGTGGCTGCACAATGACCATAAAAATCCAACAGATCTCGATGTGGAGAGGGGAAGGAAACTAGAGGCATTTTTGCAACCATTTCCATCAATATGTGTTGCCCAGATTTGCAATAGTACTGTTACTGTTAGAACCACTTGTCCTAGCACTCCACTGGCGCGATCAAAATAACTGCTGCTGACACTACAACTGCTTTTAAAACACTTAAAATCACTAAAGCACACGCCGTACACGTTGTTAACGGAGGGTTTTCTGATGTCCGTTCACATCAATAAGGACTGTTATAGAGTTACTTCGTGACTTTATTGGACTTGTGTGGCTGTAATATTCTCCAGTGTGTCATCTAGATGCTACAGTGTTCAAAAGACGCATGCACATTTGTTTCCCAGTATAGGACTAGATTACACTGATCGGGGACAAATGAAAGTCCCTGTAGTGTCCACCTCCTTCTAATAGCTAAGGGTCAAATGCTTTTACACTCATGCAGTCCGGCCGCTTTCAAGGTCCCAGTCAAGGTTAAACTCCCATTGTCATCATTTCCTGCTGCGCTTAGAGCCGGACAGAAAAATAGGACATCGCATTGTGTGGTCCGCAGAAAATGTGACTAGTAGTCACATTTTTGTAAACAGTTCATTGAACATTTAATTTCTAAAGTTTTTATGGAGAAGCAAGACAAATGAGTGGATATTTGCCTTTTTTTTTTTAAATTTGATGAAAAATGTATTGATTTTAGTGTGTACTGAAAACTACAATTCGTTGTAATAAAATACATCAAAAAACCAATGTACACAGACATCTGTACATTAGAAAACGATTTCTTTTGTTAAATTAGGCATCCTTTTATCTTATCTTTTTCGTCTGCAGCTCTCTTCATTTTCTTAGAACTTGTGCTATTGAAGTGCGAACCAGTGTGGTCTGATTTGGGGGAAGGCCTGCAGTTCTTTCCCATTCTTCACAGATGGATAGGGAATCATTCTCACTTACCCTTCATTTAATCCTGATTCCGCTCCTTCCCGAAGATGCTTGTTTTAATGATACTAAATCTACCATGCTTAATTCGACCAGTGAACTATATCATTAAAGCTGGAACTGAATTTCTATTGGTGCCTGGAGCAAGTCTTGGTCCAGTGGCAACTAGCAGAGAGAGAGAGAGAGCGAGAGAGAGAGAGAGAGAGAGAGACAGTAACAACTAAAACATTTCTATACAGATCTATAGCGCATGCTCGTCAGCCTCCGTGACTGGCTTTTGTATGGAGTGTAGCTATGTAATGTAATTGACCCTCATAATGCGTGTAGCACGGCTGGGGAGAGCAACCTGCAGCATCTCCAACAAAATATGTTACACTTTGTTTTTATTCGCTTTATTAAAGCACATCCAAACAGCAGCTTCTTGTTCACTGTGGCACGTAGATGCCGATGTGGAACTGAGAAGCAGAGGTTGGGTCCAGAGACTCACAGGGGGTCGTAAACCATATGCCACAGGGCTTTGTGTTGTTTCGAATTACGTGTTATTTCATTACAGCGCTGAAAATGACATCATTTTCAAAGCGTCCTTCCAAGTTTGGTCACTTGAATCGAATCCTGACCACTAAATAACGAGTTATAAGTAACGTCTGCTTGGAGTTTATCGCTTCCAGCAGTGGTCGCTTTGATTTGTATACATCATGTGGGTAACAAAAACGTTATAGCTCTGATAAATAGTCCAAATATTGTTTGTACACGTAGCAGGCCTACTATTTGAACAGCTTGATCATGTTCATAAAATGAACCTTTGCCGAGTTTGGACTGTGGAATTTGTTTTACAGGGAAGCGGTGAAGCACATTTTGAGTTCATTTCGAAAGGTGAACTACTGTGCTTACTTTCACACTCTCATAATATCCAATTGCATATCCAGGTGGATATTTATACTTTGATGACCTTTATGATACAGATAAGGTTTAGCATTTAAAGCCAGCGCCTCGCTCTGCCTTAGACATTATTTCAGTCGCAGACTTTGTTCTTGGAATTGATGTCACGAGTGCGGAGCGACTTAGTCTCACAGGAACACTAGGCTTTTTGGCAAATGGTGCTTTAAAAAAAAAAATACAAAAAAATCACCTGTTGACCAAATGACCTGCTCCATTTCTTCCAGTGCCCACGAGGCACTTATTAACGTCTGCACGAGCCAATTAAAACAGGAGAAGACCCCAGTTTTTTTTAAAAGAACGAATTACTTTTGGGATTATTTCAACTCTAATGAATTTCTATTGGATTTCTGATTTCGCAGCAAGATCCATTTATGTTACTTTTGTCACGTGACATCTGTACACACCCTAATCTTGTATTGTATCCAGTTAAGATGACAGAGAGCTATGTCCTTTTCACCTGAGGAAGGTTAGATACGAGCTGACTTCCTCTTGGCATCTGCGCTGACACTTTTTGGTGGTTGGCATTTAATCAACGAAGTGGGGACAAAGAACCTGATCACAGTTGTCATTTACCCCCAGGGGGACAGGGGTTTAAATACCGCTGCAATATCACTGTAGTGGGCTGTGTGCTCCTGATGCTTTAACAAAAATAAAAAAAAAATCTGTTCGGAAAAGTCATAACGAGCTGTCACGCGTCATCTCTGTCAGGAAGCTAATTACTCGGCATCACCAATTTCTGCGCTAGCATTTATTGCAAATTTGAATACTTCACCTAGCAGATGGTAAGAATGTCAAGCAGTGACACTGATTTATTTATCTTTACCCTTTTCCCCGGGGCGAGCCTGTCAGCGCTGTATTGTTTTAATAATGCTGCGTTCCATGCTGATTCGTCCGGATTTTTGCCGCTGCTACCACCTGGAGGTCGTAACACCTTCACGTCTCCATAATCCCACCAGTGCCGAAATCCCCGCAGCTATTCGACTTTTTATTATTTATTTATTTACTTTTTTTTTTCCGTCAAGGTTGCACTCAGAGCTTAGGGCTGTGACCGTGTCTGCGTTTAAAGCGCAACCCCGTACACCTTCATCTGCTCCATTGTCGCAGGCGTCAGCCTCGTTATCCTGTCTCGACTCCGGAACGTTCCCACCCAGCCTCGACACGTGCTCTCGCGCTGAAGTTTAAAGGCGAGAAAACACTGTCGGCTCTGTTATGTCAGGAAGAGCTTGAGCGATACTATTTTTAAGCCTATTTAAATCAGCAGGAAATCAATCTCCTTCTGTTTCGGGAACTCGTCCGTGTCAAGGCACTGACATGCAGGTCTGGTGTAGTTTCTGGCGTAATCTTTAGAAGTGTCACAAACCTTTTCCTATGGGACCTGATTTGATCACATTTGTCTCGGTCTGTTTTCTGCAATAGTGGCTGCTCTTTTAATTACTGTGTGTAGTTGCATCATGGTCCTTGCACAGTGTCATTCTGTGACAGCTGGTTTCAGATCATCAGCATGTCAGCATGGAACATTTGACTTCCTCAAATCCCTTTCTTCTCAGGCAGATTACGGAGTTCATAGCTCGGGATGAATATGGATTTTGAGATTAGTCGAAAAAAAAAAAAGCTACTCTTGCAGTACTTTTTTTGTAAGGAAATGAAAAGAAGCCAAATGGAGCCAGATATATTTGTTTAGTCTTTTCAAATCCTAATGTGTTTTTTTTTTTTTTTTTTTCCTCTCTCTTAGTATGGTTTAAGCAGGTGACCACATTGAGCTAAAATACCAAAACAGCTCCAACAATGTAGAAATGTGATGCATTGTGTCAATTGTAAACAGATGATATGCAGTGCACACACTCTTGATCAAAAAAAAAAAAATAAAAAAAAAATAAATGCCCAAAATATTAGGAATCTAATACAATTCCAAACAAATGGTTGGTCAGGAAATTAGCCGAAATTAAACAAATGCTGTCAATTTCTCCATTCATTCAGTTTTGACTAATGGCTTGTAAAAAAAAAAAATTCAATTGCACATCCTGCCAAGTGACTTTATTTCACATCACACATTTAAATCATTATCCTAATTTCACCTTTGCACATTGATTTGTTGTTAAGACCGTTAAATGCTTCATATTTTGCCAGTTTGGAATTTTGGCCCAAATGATTTAAGGCTCATTGATTTGAATTAATTATTTATATAATAATTAAAGAAATAATTGTACAATGATTTAAATGATTATTTATATAATAACCCAGTAATTACCCATTCGTATGTGCATTGTACTATGGACTATGGCATAGCCAAAAAACTTAATCTACTTGCATGCACTTGGGTCCGTTTTTATTTTGCACCGGTGTATTTCTAAGACAATAAATAAAAGAGATTAATGAGGACATTCAGCCCTACACGCCCCTCAGTCAGGGCAATTTATGCACCGAGTTTGAAGCGTTCAGCTCAGGCCAAATCACTGACGGCTCGGATATGTTGTATAATATGATGCAGAACGGATGTATTTGCTGTGTATCGTAATGTCTATTTGAACAATATGCGACAGAGAGCAGATTCTCTGGGGAGCTGTCAGCAGGTATGAGAGAGACAGAGAGAGTAGAGAGATAGATGAAGCCTAATCACACTGTAGAGCTGGTTATGGCTTGGCACTTCTCTTTGTTTGGACTCAAAATGGCCGCCTTGTTCCAGCTGAAGGAGTGCCATGGCCAGACACTGCCCCATCGACTGCACCTCCATATTGGGTTTGATTAATGACCCCTTGCCCGGGAGAGGATTCACTCATTAAAATCTCAATCGAAGGCCACACAAGGCTTCAGTGTTCCACCTCTGCTCACCAACAATGTGTGACACAAATTTCACATTTGTACTTGTGGTCTAAGCCAGAGGGAAGGAGGGTAATTAATATCAGATGTAAGAATGGCAGCAGATGAGCACGCTGGCAAATAACCCGTCTTGTAGTCCTCTCCGTGCTGGAAAGACACCTACCACCCTCTATTTTTTCCTCTCGGAAGGGGAGTGAGCAGTTTGTCCCAGTAGGACGCAATTAGGCATTAGTTGCCTTAGTGTTTTTTTTTTTTTGTTTTTTTTTTTCTGTGTGTGTGCAGTCTGGACAGCTAATTCCTCTTAAGATAAATCTCTGTGTCCTCCCTGCTAAAATTAATGCACAAGCCTTTGCTCCTGTGCTCCTGATGCTAGATAACGTGCAAACAGAAAGTGCAGCAAAGAAAAAGTGGGGGAAAAAAGGATTATATTCACATGTACATATACAATATTTTTGGTTTAATAAGAGCGTTGAATTGTAATGAATTCCATAAATGACATATTTTTCTGCTTTATCGGCATGTTACAAGAAGCGAGACGTACGTTAGATATTGCATTATGAATTAGGGGAAAAAATCTGTCTAGTGGTTGTTTCTTGCAACAAACATCATTGTAATAAGATCATGTGCATGGAAGACTGGGATTATTCACATGGTCAAAGCCAGACATTATCTGTTTAATATATATTTGAAAACCAGGGGGTAATGTACTGTATGTGTTTCACTCATTCACAGTTGTAGCAGTCTGGTTATTCGCAAATTGTTTTAATATTTCATTCTGCCTCACCTACTTCTACCTTTAAACCTGACCTACTTATGTAAAAGCAAGTACGGGTTTACAGTACACAGGAACCGTGTAACACGCGCTCACTTTGTTTTATCAGCCTCATCCGCATCATCCTCAGTTTCATCACCTGAGCTCAGTCACTCACCACATGCAAACACGAATCTCATCATCGACTCTTTATTCAACCGAGCTCTAATTGCTCTTACATCAGTGGGGAAATAATCACTGATTCATTCAATCTGTTCACCTCTGTTGACTAAATTTCTTTTGTTAATGCTCCTTTAACAGGCCATTTAAACACGAGACACGAGTGTCCGCTCTCATCAGTACAGAGTGTACAGAGAACTGCTCTTCTCTCTTTGGTGATTCACAAAATAAATTGTTTCGGCTTATATTCATTTCTCCCAAACCTCGATCATGTACAAAAAAATAAAGCACACTATTTGCTCTTATAAAAACCTTCACCCTTCTTGAAAGATGTTCCAGTAGATTTTGAAGCGTGGAGATTTGTGCTCATTCAGCTACAAGGGCGCTAGTTCAGTTCAATTCAGTTTTATTTGTAGAGTACTTTTAACAAGTGGACATTGTCCCAAAGCAGCTTTACAGAGAAAAACTGGTTGTACAATTCCAATCGATAATTGCTGAAAAATGATGAAATGATACGAGGAAGGAGAGAGGAACCGAGCGCAGTTAGATGTTGTCTTCATGGAAACAAACGTGCATTATGGTGCTGGAACCTGTTTGGGTTTTCGAGTTTCAGTGAAGGAAAAATGTTATGTCTCCATTTTTGTGGTAACAGTTTGGGGAAGAACTACATATGGCTGGAAAAGTCAGTAGTCCCAATACTTTTGCTCATATAGTGGATGTTTATACAGGCTTAAAGCTATCGGTAGAAAAATGTTTGGAGCCCATCACAAGTGTTTACCATTTAACTTAAAATTATAAGTGAGACGATTCCGAACAGCAAATCAATATCAGACGTGTTTATTTGACACACCTTTCGTGTTCTGAAAAAAAAAACAAAAAAAACGAGTGTCTACTTTGTCTACTGTCATAGTCAGTGTGTCGACTAATACAAGATTCTATTGTGCTGTTCAGTGAAAGTGATCTGTGCTGGAGCCAAAACTGTGTAAACAGACAATAAAAAGTGTTGTCTTTGCCTGCTGTAGAACCTTCATCTCAAGCCAAAATATACGTTATCATTAAAGAGGGACCAGAGCAAAGCCGGCAGCCAAAACATATCAGTGGGATAATTCAGAGCGTTAACCTCAAAAGCATATCCATCACGAGTAACAAAATAGTTTCTCATAGCAGGCAACATGTCAGCAAGGCTGTAATTTTACAGTGCCACAGAGGACCAACACCAAATTGTTTATTCTTAAGCTCTGCAGTTTGTGATAACAGGCTTTGTATGCTGATTGATATATTATTCAAATTCAGTTCAAATTCAGGTTTAGAATTATATGGTGTACGCAGGCCCACATGCAGGGAATAAAGTGAGCTCAGACAAAATACTTTTTTTTTGCTGCTTGAATTGCGGCCGATGTGCTGGGAGCCACGGACGCGGTTGTGGGTTGTTAATTTGCCCATTATTATATTAGATGACTCAGGTAATAGGTGTTTTTGAGCTGGTCTGATTGTAGAAGTGGATGTTTGGAGGTTATTCAGTACAGCGAACTAGAGAGCTTGACTCAGAGACTTTGCACCCTGGTTAGGTTTGTTCCTGATTATTTTTCGTTACGCGTTTGTAACGTCAAGACGTCTGGAGAGGAACAGAACACAGGCGCAACAGGCAATTAATCTGTCTCGACATCACTCAGGACTAATATCGAGAACTAAGTGTTTTTTTTTTATACATATTTCATGACTAGAGCTGGTACGGGGTCAAAGACTTTTTGAAAATACAAATGAAATTGCATTTGCATCTGTTAGCAGCTTCTCGTTTCGTTTTTTGTTTTTGACCCGGAACAAAAGGTTGCTCATCTCTTTTGTGTCCGGCTGCTTCTCCTCAAAATTTCCTCTCTCTCTATGCGCTGAACTGCATCTCACCATGCAGGGGATGTGACCGCACTGAAAACACTTTGCCTGTTGTATCAGTATTGTAAAACACGTTACGTTGCTCGCACTGTTGCCACAACCAAACATTAATAATGACACTGACATTAGACCTTATTTGTGAAGCCGGATTCGAATAGATTTGTTTGTGAATTGAAAGTGGGAAATTTTGTATTCATGAATTTCCTTTGTTTGGAAAAATGTGCATCTCCATTCTCGTGCTCCTGAGCATGTGTGAATTTATGCCGAAGTAGACTAATTAAAATTAGACTCGATCAACTTCAAATCATACGATTTGCATTGATTACTGCACCGTTACACATGGATTATTTCCGATTTGAGTTCAAATGACTGATTCATATTATGTTATTACAGTTAAATTACAGCAGTCTTTGGGAAAACTCACGATCATGCGACTTCACTAGAACAGCGAGAATGAGAATACTATTAGTATTATTGGTAAAAACCACTTGCTTTTTGACACTGGCCATAATTCAAGAATACACAAAAAAAATTAGGAACACAAAACCATACTTCCAGAACGATAAAATAAACGATTTAATGCGGACACAGAAACTGTGGCATGGAGGACGTGCGACTCTATCATTAACCAGTGCCTCAGCTAATAGAAGATGTAGAACTGGCTGATTATTATTCATATTTTACATTATAAAATTATTTTATTGCAATAGATACGAAAAAACTTAAAGAATGTAAGTTGTTTGTGTTCAATAAAGAATCTTACTATCAGATATATGAAGGGATACTGGGTTAGTTTGTGTGTGTGTGTGTGTGTGTGTGTGTGTGTGTGTGTGTGTGTGTGTGTGTGAGCACATGCGTTCCTCATGCCAGAAGCCAGTTACCATTAACCTTGAGCTCAATGATTGATCTGCTGTCCTAAATTTCACCATCTCTCCCTCCCTTACGCTGGCTCTTCTGTCCCGTTCTCCCGGGCTGGATCAGCGGAATGGGAGAGCATGCAGGACTGCTCCAGTTTGCTCCCACCCCAAGGCTCTGTCTTTTCTTCCTCTGTCTGGAGTGGATCGGAGAAGTGACCTGGTTACGCTGCCGTTTGGGTGTGTGCTGATTTGGTTTTCCCGTAAGCCATCTCACATCATCTTACCGCCTGGTCACCGCGTTTTCGCCGTTTCTCCACTCAAGCACTCTCAGCACTCACAAAGGCCCAGCATGTCATCACACTCCTTTCAACTGGAGTTTAAAAAGACCCCTTGGCTTCAACATGTGAGCGCTCCTGACACCACTGCCCCGCAGACACACGGCTTACTCGCCTATTTTGTCTTATTTGAAGACACCCCAGTATAGTCCAGTGTATTCCTGTGTGTTTTTTTGCGCTTTTTTATTTCACGTTCGTCACAGAAATGATATTTACGTAGAATAATTAGTGGCTTTGTTTACGAACGCCATTTTTCATGCCTTAATGGCATCTTTTACACATTAATGTCAGCAGTTAATCAATGGCCGCTGCCAGCAGATCTCAAACTGACCTTGGAGTATTCCCGTAATGAATCTTTATTAAAAGCATCATCTGCTGCATTGTGTTGAGTACAATCTGCTTTCTCTCTCTCTCTCTCTCTCTCTCTCTCTCTCTCAATCTCTCACTCTGACTTACTTTTTTTGTGTTTGACGCAATGATAGTCTGTTTATATTATAGGGTTTTTTGTTGTTGTTTTTTTTGGGGGGGCAACTGTCTCACATAACACCACCGTGTACAGTAAGTGATTATTCATAATTGAATGCGGTGACTTTTTAATGCACCATACATTATAAAAAAAATTGTATTATATAAATATTTGAGACCCGGCACCATTTTACTGTTTTTAGGTCAAATCCTTTTTGTGCTCTTTTCTATTAACAGCACAACATAATCACAAGCAACAATAGCATGCAATTTTGGTGATATTTATTCTCATTGTTTTTTTTTTTTAAGTATTGTTTTTTTTTTTTCACCTTGTTGTGCTTCTGCTTTGCTTTCGGTGCTAGTAAAACCCTGTCTGTGGTTCCAGTCGTGATGCACTGTAGTACTGGAACAGGGGCAGTTTTGCTGGCTGAGAGATGTGACTTGTCTTTGGTGGGAAAGTGCGAAAGGGTTTGAGATCAAACGCTGGCTCTGGAATCAACTCCATGTTGTCTGTTGAAAATGGGTTTTGGACAGGCAGAGCTGCTTTGAAACACACATTGAGTACACAAGCTAGAAAGGATTTCACATCCACACAGTGTGAAGAATCAAGATATGGTACAGGATGCATTCTTAGGTTGGCTGCCATTTATTCATAGTCACATTATCCTGGTTAGGCTCATAGTGGATGACCCTATCTCAGGAGGTAGGGGGTGGGAATACACTAGATGGGACAGCAGTCTATGGCAGAGCCCCATGCATACACATTCAGACACTCTTATTTACACCTAGTGGCCATTTCATTTCTTCAAGTTGCTGAATACAGAAAGAACATGCAAAACTGTACACAGATACTAACTTAGGCTCAGTTTTAAACCAGCAACCTTAAAGGTGTGGAAGTTGTGTTTTGTTTGTTTACATAAAAACTGAAGCGTATTTTGTTTAGTTCTAAAATCAGTAATGAATCAGATTTTCTGTTCAATCCCACAGGGCAAGTTCACTTCGAAGTGGTCTGAGAGCACTCCTGTTTTTCAGGTGGTTTCAATTCGTTGTTTTGATCTGCCTCCAAGCACAATTGCACTTCTGACCTGCTGAAATCAACCTCATCGGGGAAATAAACACACCTGGGCTCTATTCGGATGGATTCAAGCGCGTGTTTCATATATGAATGCACCCTTAGATAAAGATACTTCTCTCTGAGATCAGATCTCAGTTTTAATCTGTTAAAGGTTCTGTGCTAAGAATAGTGTGTGTCTGTGAGCGTGTGGGTCTGTGTGCGCAATTGTGTGGGTTCGCACCACCTGTCATGCCTTAAGCTCTACTGGTGTAGTTCAAGTTGCTTTTAATTATTGTCTAATTACTGTCAGCACTGGAGTGCTTCATAGTTTATGGCTTCGGAGGACGTATGCATGTCTGACATTTTGTCAATAACACATCATAGCTGCCCCCAGGTATATCAGGGGCAATGCGTTAGTGTGGCCATTAGATTGGCATGGTGAGAATGTGACGGTTGTGCTGCAACCCCTTTTGTCTATAGTGTAGTATCCTCATAATGAACGAGAGACACGAAAAGTGTGTAAATCATTTCCTCGTTTTGGCTGCAAATCCCTTGTTAGCATCAAACTCCCAGCACGTGAATCCCCTCTGATAAAAGATCAATCCCACTGACTTTCAGTAGTAGTTTAGTACTATGGTGATGTTCTTCTGCCAGGTTTTTCTGTATACAGCATTCATGGTTTTCATGTTTTCCATGTAGGTGAAGGAGTTGACTACTTGCTTGGAACTTCACCTCTAGAATTGGCTACTGTAGCCATGGACCTGAAGGAGCGCAGACACCGCTCTCTGACCCGCAACCGTTGTGCCAAAGAGCTCCAGTTCACTACTTCGACTCTGGATGTGCCCACTCAGAAATCGTACAGCTCCAGTGAGACTCTCAAGGCCTTCGAGCACGAGGCCCGTCTGCCTTATGGAGGCTGTGTGACTGACTTAGTACACCACGAAGCAGATGAATACACCAGACAAGGAATGGGTAAGTTTATCCTCCACACATGCAAGTGCATTATGTGAAATTGAATGCCACTATCTCTGTCTGAATGATGCTGTATTTGTTTTACCTTACATCCTACCACTGGAAAAAAAGGAAAAGAAACCAGAGATGGAAATGTCAGTCTTATCCGCATATTGTGTGAATTCCAGCTCTGACAGTTAATAATTAGTCTCAGCTAGAGATGTGTAACTGTTTTCTTGTAATCCTAATTGGTTTTTTTTTTGTACCAACCTTTCTGACATATTTAAATGGTTTTAATACTCAACACTGATCAGGCAGTTACTAAGGATGCATGTTGTTTTTTTTTTGTCTCGTAAGCTTTCTACAATTAGGAATAGCCCACCATCTAGTCATAACTGTATTTAGATTTGGTTAGAACACTTTATGCCAATGTTTTTGGTCACATCTTTCGTTTTCTGTGCATATATTCTAGGCTTATAGCTACGTCAAACAAAGAACAACAACTTGATTTGATATAATGAATCGCAATAGCAAACATTTTACCATGTTATCATTAAAGGCCATTAGGGCAATTGTTTAATGCTGCTTTTACATGAATAGTAACACTGAATATTTCTGTGTATAATACACACTTTTGTCGCTGTTAGTTTTTTTTTTTTTTACTTTTAGGTTAATCAGGACATATTTGGTATCTGAAAGGTGGCTACACGTAGCACACTGCATTATTACTAATTGTTGAAACATAGTAATTGTATATTAAAACTTTATATCATGTAAATTATAAGGTATTTATTTGATTGATAATAGGGGTATAATGGTACTGGTATTTGTATCGAACATTACAGGGCTTTCGCTTTGGTGCCAATGTGTCCTGAATGCAATTCTTTTTGCATGCGAAACATAGTCAAAATCTGAGTTACTTTAGGAACATGTTAAGTGGTGGTCCGCAAGTTTGTTAGTGTAACCAGTGCACTGTTTCTGTGCGTGCGCGTGTGTGTGTGTGTGTGTGTGTGTGTGAGAGCGCACCGATTAGACTCACCCGCCACAGGTGCCTCTTGCTGTTCATTTCGTCTGGCTCCGCCCTCCACATCGCAAACTGCCGCTTCCCCGTGCACCCGCTGTCACATCTGCATATCGAGGGAGTGAAGGAACGAATTAATTTATGAATAAATAAATTGAATGAATAAATTACTCTCTCGTGTGTTTTTTAAATTCAGACATTTGTTCAAGTATGCTGAAATAAGTGGAAGAGTAGAACATATTTAGAAAATTAAATATTAAATGTAAAGAATGCGCACACACACACACACACACACACACACACACACACACACACACACACACACACACACACTTAGTATACAAATCTGTATTACCCGAATGGGGTCTAACTAATGTAAACTATTTCATTAAATTTTTTCTATTCATTTAATTTCGTTTAAAAGTGTATAAGTGTAAACTCTTATTGTTTACAAGTACCAATAATAATAAACAAAATAAATAAAAAATGACAAGCAATTTTATGCTTTGCATTTCTCCCTCTAACTACTGCAATTGAACCGAACCGTGACTGAAAAATCGAGGTACGTAACGAAGCGTGAATTTTGGTCTTGTTACACCCCTAATTGATAATAATAACTATTATGATCAAAAACATGACTGTTTTGAGTAAAAAAATTAGTAAACTGTAACTATTGCATGAAAAGAAACTGCAGCAAAGTTTGCTCTTTTTCTTTTTTACTATTTTGCGCATGCACATTTGCTGGTAACGTAGCGAAGGCTGACGGCAGTCCTGCCCAAATCTGTGGAGAGATGTACTGCCATTTGCATTTACAGATGGTTTCTTCAGCTCCACTTTGCTCATGTGGTTGACCATCTTTACCTTCTGCTTTATGATTACTCAAAGGTATACCATGTGATTTGTTCAGGTGACATACATGGCCAGGTGATGCTTCTCTGTGGCTTTGCGTTTGAAAACTCTCGAGTCTATTTTGCAGTGTGATCAAGATCATTGTCTCATTCGAATATTTCCCTGCCAAACGTCTGATAGAATCATCGCGGAACTCCTCTTTTCATTTAGTATTTTGAACACACTAGCATTCACGATGCCATCAGTAAAGGTCATCTCTCCTACGCCCGTTGAATTCATGCGACCGCATATTAGCAGATTTCCTCCTCTATGTTTCACATTTGGCATTTCACAGCGACTGTGATGGTCCTGACCAGGTCCACGCCAAACATGCCGAACTCCATCTGATCCAGACTCATTTATCTTTGTTTCATCTGACGAGAGAATGTGCTGCCAATATTCATCAGGCTTCTTTTCATGTACTTTGGCCAACCTCAGTTTAGCAGTTTCATGTTGATTTGTTACACATTTTCTTCTTAATAAGGGCTGTCCAGAGAGATGTCTTGTAATGTTTTGCTCACTGTTTGGACACTCAGATGGCAATTTTATGGCAAAATCCTGTAGATGTCACATAGGGTGCATCGTTATTTTTTTGAAGATCTACAGCTCACTGATACTTCCTGATGACCACAGAAACCATTTTCTGTCTATGCGACGTGTACCAATCTGGTTCCTTAAAGTGTTTCTCTCCATTTGGGAAAAACCTCTGATGATTACAGCTTGATTTGCATTCATATGTTGGATACAATCTGGTAAACAGGCAGCCAACCAACCATATATACTTATACACATTTACTCAATGTATATATGAGTCTGTCATTTTAGTATGGTTCAGCCTAAATCCTATTAAATTATTTGTCATTACAATTTAGTTATGTGGAATCACTTATTTGTTATACTGTATGGATATAAAGAATGTATTACAATGGCAGGTTAGAGTGAGGATAAAAAAAAATGTTTTTGCAGAACTGAAATAAAAAAACGTATTAAAATTACACAATCAGTGACATAAATCAGTGACATAAAAGTAAAAAAATAATAATAATTACAATATGCCAGTTGTGACTCCTTATAATAACTGTGAATGTGTATTTATCAATGAACGTATTCATAATAACCACAACTAAAGGCCAACTATTACTATAGGTTTTTCTCTACATTCTTGGATTTATTAGACTGATAAAGCCATAGTCTGTAAACAGCACACAAAGCATGGTATCTCACTAGCTAAAGCATCGATATAAAAGAATTTTCAAAACATTAGATGTACCATGAAACAATGTCATCAAATAAAGCACCACAAAGACATCACCAAGAACAGGACAGCAATCTGAAAGGACAAGACAAACCTACCAGGGAGGCTGCCAGGGGATCTATGGTAACATTTAAGGACACAGGAATATGTGTACAGCAAGTACTGATTACACTCTGCACATGGCAATCTTTTATTACAACCCTACAGCATGGCGATAACCCAATGCATACATCCAAATCAGCAAAAGAAATCGCTTCATCTAAAGATTTTAACCTGAATTCAACTGAAATTCTTTTGGAGATTCCTTTACACTTCGATTAATCGAGAACAAGGCTGACTAATGTTATCCACAATAGGCCGGTGTGGGTGCACGTGATCATTCCAGACAAGCAGGAGTCACACTTGATTAAAAACCTGCCATTTTGACAGGGTTCTGTGGACTTTTTATATGCAGTACATTGTGTGTGTTTGTGTTGTGTTTGTGTGATCTCAGTCCTTATTAATTAACTTAAGTCTTTAATTTGATTATCAATTGAGAATAAATACATTTACAGCTTTATAAATAGCTGTGAAAAAGTCTAGTCTCTTCCCAGGCACAGCTCACACCTTTTTTTGTATTGGCAAAACATGTTTACTTCATGGCAGCAACTTAAAGTTAAAGAAACAATTTAATAATAAATACAATTAATTATAATATAATATATAAATGATGATAAATGATAATAAACTGATGAATAAAAAATTGTATGAAGATGATTGTCTTCAAGAAATTGCTTAGAATAGATGGAATTGGGAGATCACAAATCCCAGGACTGATGCCAGGCTTCTTTAGATTAATACATTTGGATAATTTGGATTATTTGGATAAAACATTTCACAAAAAACACAATGATTTTAACAGCTTACCAAGGTACTCTTTGTAATCCAAGTATTCATGAATTTGAATATATCTGGTGCCCTAAACAGCAGCCGAAACCACATCCTAGCGTGTTCAATAGTGAAGGTGTAAAAGCATGCACTGACAGCAAGCTTGTTCCACCATTCTTGTAATGTTAGCTCACTGTTGCTAATCTCTGAGATCTGTGCTCCTGCATGCTACAGGAAAGGCATGTAAGCCGATCTCTATACACACTCTTGAGTTACAGTCGACACCTTTCATTGAACCTTGTGCTGCTCTGAATATGTCACCTGTTTATCAGACTGCTCTCCTACTCGATGCCACTGATTAGCTGTCACCTGTTACTTTGCCTCACCTCTCATTTAGAGCTGTGTTTCAATCACAGGACAATCATGACTTTGGTTTAGTTTAATTTAGTTGACTCTCTAGTTACAGACCTGTACCTGTGTACCTATATTAGGATATAATATAAACTGGAGATTTAAAAAACAACAACAAAAAAACAGACATCTGTGAAAACAGGCTTTTCAGTAGATAGCAGATAATCTTATATGTTACACTGTCTAGAAAAAAAATAAATTGTGGGCACCTGACCATACCTGATCGTATGTGCTTATAATCTGCTTTCTTACATCTCATTCCACTTTTCTGGGAAAATGTTCCACTAGATTTTGGAGTGTACTTGTGGAGAATTGTGCTTATTCAACCAGAAGGCTGTTAGTAAAGTCAGGTACTGATGTAGGTGATGTGAGGAGGCCTGGGGTGCAGTTTATCCCAAAGGTGTCCAATAGGGTTGATCTCAGGGCTTTATAGCAGAGCTTTATAGCACTCAAGATCTTTCACTCCAAAACGTGTGAACCATATATCCACGAGCTTGCATTATGCACAGGGCCATTGTCAAGCTGGAGCAGGTTTGGGTCTTTTTTTTATTCGAAGGGAAAAATGTAAGCCACCACATTGAAAGACCTCCTGTACTATTGTGTCCATCCAAATTTGTGGTAACATTTTGGGGAAGAACCACAGGTGGCTGGAAAAGTCTGTGTCTCAATACTTTTGTCCATATATTGTATATCGATGTTTATACAGAATTAATTATGTTACATTTATTTTAAACGGAGACAATCTGGTTTTATACATTTGTTACAGTTCAAACTGAATATATTGAATATAGTTCTTTTTAGTATTAAATCTATGTTCAGTGTAAAATCTTACATCAGTGTGTACTTTTAATAAGGGATATGAATCAAGTAGATTTCATTCACTTTAGTCATTATTTGTAAACATATATAATAAATGTACAGCATATCATAATAGCTTATAAACTACCGGTAACATATACTATTTAGACAAAATTATTGCGACACCTGACATTTCCAGTCATTTGTAGTAGTGCTGCAGCTATTGGTTATTTTAGTAATCGAGTATTCTACTGATTATTCCATCGATTGATCGAGAGATCAAATAAGAAGTACTTTTTCTTTATCAAAGAGCAATATGAAACATACAAGAGAATATAAGACAGGTCTCTTAAAATGAACAAGAAATGTGTTTCCTTTTTAGAAAATGTATATAGAACTCACACCTCAATCCCATGTTGCATTTATGTTGTGCAACTTAATTTTGTTGAGTTTCAGCCGAAGTTCTTGGAAGCCTTTGTGGCAACTTTGAAAAAAACCTCCTCATCCTTATATAATATATTTTCTCATATCTTCTCTTACTTCTTTGTTTTACTATACTTTCTTATATTTTATACTTATACTGTAGACGCTTTTACTTAATGCACAATTTCTGAGTTTTCATTACACTGCAGGTTGTATTCTGCAGATACTGTAACTATGATTGTGGCATAAGAATCTTGCCTCTTTTGTAAGAGGCAAAACTGAGTGGACATGAAGGTAACTTGGGACAAGAGTCCATACACATAAAATAAAAGTAAAATCTAGGCATTCTTTATGTTTTAGTTTGAAATGATCCCAAACTTTGGAAACTTTTCGTCGTTTTCTTTGGCCTGATTCTTCTGCTCGCCCTTCGCTGTTTTCTCCCCGTCCCTAGATTTTTCATCCTGCAGCGTCTTTTGTGTTTATCTTTGGTGCGTCAGTAATAAAGGTCCGTGGGGAAACACAATGCTCCGTGTGTAGTTAGATGAAATAAACGAGGCGTCGAGGCAAATACTTTATATGTATAACATTTTTGTATTCAAATTACTCAAGTTACTCGAGGAATCATTTCAGCTCTAACCAAGAGTGAACTAGGAGACCCAAATCTGTTCCAGCATGACAATACCCCCTGTGCACAAAGTGAGCTTCAAGAAGATATGATTTACAGGGGTTGGAGTGGAAGATCTTGAGTGGACTGTTCTAGAACTTAGACCTGAACCTTACTGAACACCTTTGGGATGAATTGGAAAGCTGACTGCACCCCAGGCCTCCTCACCTACATCATTACCTGACTTTACGAACACCCTTAAAGCTGAATAAGCAAAAATGTCCGAATTTTAATGAAACCTCTTCCCAGAAGAGTCGGGGTTATTCTAACAACAACATGGTGTCTAAATGTGGAATGGGATGTGTAAAAAGCGAATTGTCAGGTATCTCATGAAGCAAACTTTCTTTTGTGAGCTTGAAGTGCAATTGTGTAAATACTTGTTATTGAGGATTTCTTTTGAGTATTGTTAATACTGAGCAATTGTATATATGCATTTAATTATATCCAAGAAAAAAACATTTCTCCTTATAGTTTTATTCAGGCCTTTAGACATGTCTAAGTGTTCTTTCTTCTATGTCGAGCCAATAACTGTCTGCTATATACCAGTTAAATAAAATCCATTCATTTTAGTTTAGCATCCAAGCAAGTGCACGAGTGATGAAACTATCAGGAATCGGGCAGATTTTATGCATCAGAACAGCTAAAAAGGTTGGGTGATTTTAACACGCCTTAGGATACCCAGTGTCTGCTGCTTTAAAATAGACAAAAATAAAGTTGTTTCTCTGACACATCTTAGCTTTCCCTGTCTGAGCTGCTGGACCGATAAAGCCGTGAATGTCTTCACTTTTGAAACAAGTCTAGAACTTGGTAAATATTGCAAAGCTGCAGTGATTGAATTTTGTTTTCAAGTTACTTTTCATATAACAACGTGATAAAAATTCATTTCATTATTTATTTATTTTTTACTTTTTACTTGCCATGCACGTTCATTTAAAGCAACCTTTTTTCCTTCTATTTTGCTGGATATTTCTTTTGAATATAACTTTTTTATATTAATATATTCTTTGGTCACAAGTTGACAAAATCATTTAGAAGAAAACTTTTTTTCTATGCAATTTATACAAAAATGTGAAAAAAGATTACAAATATATATATTTTTCTGTCTTTAGTGTTTCAAGTTTCTGACATTCATATGTGCATTACTGCTTGTGGAAGATTTTCTTTCTTCTTAAATTTTTTACAGGCGAACCCTTTTTTATTGACTTGCTAGGTTTTCTTTTTACTGCGTTCAGAACCAGGAATCGCTCCAGTGAAGTGAACAACCAGAGGGGGCACTGCCTCCTTATTCCATCTTAGGTTTTTTACTCTGAGTACCTTATATGTTTTTTCTTCCTAGTGCATTTGATCACACTAATGAGGACAGTCAACCACTTTGCCTTGTGACAGGAGAAATAAAAGGAGCCTGAAGCTTTAGAGATGAATCAGAAGAAAAAAGCGAGTGAGTTGTGCGTTCAAAACGCAGTACAAACGAACACAGTGTCCTAATGAATCGGCCATAATTGATCCAGAGTCATTGCGTAAATAGGTCACGTAGAAAAAAAAAACGAGGTGCTATCCAGTTGTTAGACATCATTTGCCTCATCATGCATTGATCCACTTGACAGAAGTAGATTTCTCGTCGATAACCACGATCAGCGCTGAACCGTTTTCGCTGCAGATGGAGCACAGTCTTTTTCCCCTTCCTTTTTTCCTCACTGCATCTGATCTCAGTGTTCATGACAGATGACCCAGGGCTCAGCCAACTGAAAGTGATGCCGACTGCAATTTTTTCCAGCACAGGGTGAATGGGACAAAGCTCTAGCAAAAGCATGTTCCAGGTGGATGAAATGGACTAGATGCAGGGATGAGAGAGGGAGGTGTTCATGGAGAGAGAGCAGGGGAGAGTAATCAGGCACAGAACTACAGGTTGTCAGCTTGATATATCTTTTTTATCAGTCACTTGATGGTTTCGTAGCTCAGACTACTCGGACACATCTGTAGGAAGTGTTGCCATGGGAGACTAACGGAGTGCAGAGACCATATGTAATGGCACTCAAAGGTCATGGGGAAGTGTCTCTTTGTCATATCCGGTAGACTCTGAGAAGCTGAATAATACTTTTTCATGTTTCTTTAGATCTTTTTTTTTTTTTACTTTTGATTTTGAATCAATATGCTGGCTACTGGTTCCTATCACACAAAAAAGAAGGTGAAATTTCACACTGTATGTGAAGGCTGAAGGCTTGGAGAATCGTGTCCGTCACACCCATAAGTGCACCTTCCTCTTGCTGCAAAATTTGAAGCACATAATTACTTTGAGCTTTCAAACATTTGTCCACTAGGGGCCCAAACATTGTTTAATTTTAGAAATGCACACAGTGGAGTCCATGAGGATATGCTTAAGTTTAAAATACGAACAGAGCCTTAACCTCAATCCTACTGAACAATTTTTGGATGAATTGTACCCCAGCATCCCAGGCCTCCTCACTGATGTCACTAATGCTCATGTGGCTGAATAGGCCACAGCCTGAATGCCCACAGGCAGCCTCCAAAATCTAAAAGAAAGCTTTTATTAAAGTGTGAAGTTTTTAATAAGATTAAATGAGGAAGTAAATCTAGAATGGGATGTTTATATAGTGCACACTCAATTAGTGTCCTTAAACTTTAGGCCATGTGGTGTACAAATAATCATTAACAGCATCTTTATTTAACATCTGCAATTGAGGCCTCACAATGCAACTGAACACAGTCTGGGAAAAGCATACATGAGACCAAGTGACTAGTCTTGCACAGACATTAATGCTATCCGACTCATCCAGATAGCAGAATGCAGTCTTGTACTTCTGGCTATGGATAACCATGGCACTGCTGGGATTTGAGCCACAGGACAAAAACGACTTCCTGTTATTGTCCAGCAGAATATATATTGACCCGGCCGCTCCTCTGCTGATCTAGACGTGACAGACATCCCCATACTCACTCTTCCACAGGTGCAAATGAAAATTGAACGTTGCATTCTCAGTTACATAGTTCCCAGTTCGCTCACACTCCAAACCCGCAAGGCAGGCTAAAAACCGAGGGTACTAAGTGGAAGGTGGTGGATCGAAGATATCTGCTGCCCCACAGATCAGAGGCATGTCTGGTCCTGCCGAAGCGTAGGCCCTCACTCAAGCCACCTTTAGAGTAAGGGTAGACCCGGCATGGAACGCATCGTGCTGTGTTTAAAGTCTGCTGCACCGAGCTGTTCCTCTTAAGCTCTTTCCTCAGAACAATGCAGACTTTCATCTACGCTTCCTTGGATGCCAACCCTTATCAAAGTGGCTTTTATACATAACTTAATTCAGATGGAAGATTTATGATTTGGTTATCAATTTGAACCAGCTTTAACCATTACCCAACATGTTGTTTTTTATGTTTTATCAAACCATTGTTTCATTCCCGGAACGCGGATGCTTAATCTCATTTGATGTGTTCACGTGCATCTCTGCTTGTGACACAGGTCAGAAAAGGCCCTAAACCATAATCAGTGTTAAGTTTGCTGGGAAAGCAACAAGATTTCCTTTATATAAAAATGCCAGGAGCTGCTCTTATGGTATTTCTGTCTCAAGCTTCTCTTGAAAGCACTTAATCAAGGACCAGGTGCTTGACTTCACTTATTCTTTCCCGTTTTCTTAATTTCTCCCCCCATTTTTCTTCTCAGAGTTGGAGTTTTGATGTGAAATTGGCTGTCAAGTCACACATTCCATTCATTATTTTATTTTGATTCTGTGCTTTGTCTGTGCGTTGCAATAAATCCAGGCAGCCGGAGATCAAAGAGAGAACAAGGAAGCTGGACGGGTATAAAAAATAAATGACTCTGAGATTAAATGCACTCTCCCTGACACACATTCTCTCTCCCTTTCTGTTTTTTTCTTCTCCTTCCTGAGTTTTTCCAATTGCTTTTGTACCTAAGTTGAGTCAATACTCAATACCAATTTTTCAATCGTGAAGGTGGCAGATGGTCATCACGTCTCGAGCAGACTAAGTGGAGAAGGATCATATGTCTGATCTTATGTATATAGAATTAAAAGGCATAACAATTTAGCACTTAACCTTCATATTACTTCAGCAACGCAGACATCCGGTTCTGCAGATAAAATATCTCTCTTCAGATTAACTTGCTGCAATTTCTGTATTTTTTTTTTTTTTTTTGAACAACAGCAGAAGGCACTCAGGAAGCATTCTACTCGCTGGGTCTCAGCAGAGGATGAAGTGTCTGATCCAGTGGAGCACGATTGCTATGTTTTGCCCACAAAGAGCACTTGCTGGGTTATTCAGTTGCCCTAGTGCTTACAGGATGTGTGGAAGGTGTTATCTCAGTCGTCAAAACGTTGGACTTCTGATCGGAATGTTTTCAAATCGCAGCACCACCAAGCTGCCACTGCTGGGTCCTTCAGTTTCCTCAGAATGAATGAGATGTTTGTAAGTTGCTTTGGATAAAGGGATCTGCCATAAATGTAATAGTAAATGAAAGCCCTAGTGCTTACATAGGTTCCCATTGGATATGAAGATTACGGACCAGTCAGGGGTTAATTTGTTAACCTTCTTGAAACACTATGGGGCCAGATAATAAGAGGATGATGCAGAAGTGGGAAGACAAACATATATAGGCTACTGATGAGCTGATACACTCCTACTGAGGCATCCGCATAACCTTTTTCTAACAGTCTGACTCAATGCAATGCCTAATCATAGATGCCGTTTAATATACTACCCGTGTCATTGCTTTTTTTTTTCTCCAGTGGAAATAATTAGTTTGATTAAAGCCATTTGTTATAAGGCAGGGAGACTGAGCAGTAGTGAGTGCAGGCCCATTTGAAGGAACTTGCCCTTGGGTTCAATTACTATAAGGGGCTGCTGAGTGCAGGGTATTTAATACTTTGTCAAATCTATTCTGTCTCCTAAAATGGCGGCCTCTTTAGCAGGATTGCCTGGAGGGCTATTGCACAGGATCCGATAGAGACAGTGCACTCGATTCGAAATCTCGAAGATCCATTAGTGAATAAAAAAACTATAGAAAGTGCTTATCAAAAAGTTTGTGTTTTATTGTTGTGTGACGTTGAATGAATTATGCATGGTGATTAAGCGTACTAATGCGGAAGCTGTTAGAACATTTGGGTTAGAACGTCTGGGTTATCTTCACCTCGCCAAATGTCAAGTATTCTGCAGTTATTAAGCATCAAGCTTTTCATCTTTGCAGACTGCTTCAAGACACGTCTATGCCATGAGTTTACGTAAACATTACCTGAAGTAAGGTGGGTATTCAGAGGTGACACCGTTCCCCGTAGAGTCAGATCTATTTTGGAGGCCCAATTAAAAGGTGTTGAGCGACCGTGTAGTGCAGGTGGCTCATCAGGGCTGGTGCATTTGACAGTGACAGGGCCGTGTTCTAGACATGCTTTTAACTCTAAGGCCCCGCTCTAATGGGGACCCTAATGATGTTCCATGTGTCTCGGGACCAGCGTGTTGTATGAAAGTTGGACACCCACCCCGGAGTGTTATTGCTTGCAATTAACACCCTGCCTCCTGAGTTCAGTAGTGACAACACGCCACCCATAGTCCTGACATGTCCTGCTCAGGAAGAAAGTTCTCTGCAGTATGCGAGATGTGAGGTTCAGATGTAGAGTCCTTGGGGATTCAGCGGAGACCGTGTAGTCCGCAAGTTATTATCTCATAAATATCAGCGTCTGTGCATCTGTCAATGACAGTAAATCAGGGAATGTGCATCTCCATTACATGCAGCTGTAGCTGTCAGGAGTAGGTGATGAAGAACCCAAGTGGGGTCTCTGCTGAGATGTAATTGCAGAGTACTTGTTAGTAATTGTTGGATGGCAGACTAATGCTGACGGTGCTCATTGTGTGCTGTGTGCTCTGTGTGTGCTGTGTGTGTGTGTGTGTGTGTGTGTGTGTGTGTGTGTGTGTGTGTGTGTGTGTGTGCATGCAGCAACTGTTTGACTTGTGGCTCTGGAAAAGGATCAGACTGTTAGGAGATCCAAACTGACACGTAAACAGCTGTATAACTTTATTAATGGAACCACAATCCCACAACACCACAATTCTTTTCACAGCATTACATCATGCTGGGAATCTCAGCAGTCTGACCTTAATTTATTCCTTCCTCTGTATTCCTATCTCATTTTGACCCTTACATTCCATATTATATCTTTTACTAGTCACAGCACACTCTATTTTTTCTTTTTTGGGCAGTCTGGTCATCCCTTTTTTCTAATGTGTTCAGAAAACTTTTAATTCCAATTTCAATTTTAATGCCATATAAAAGGAACCTAATCAAAGCTGGGAAAAATTTTTAGATGAAAAAAACACTTTGTACACCCAATGTCTGTGAGCAAGTTTTATTCTCTCAACCTGCATGTCCAGCGGAGTTTATTAAATGTGTGATTTTGATGTTTAAAAGGGTTACATGGTAGACCTTTACATTATCCAATCAGGATGCCTCTAAACTCATATACTGTATGTTAACTAGAGTAATTAATGTTTAGCTGGCCTGATTCATAGCATGAGCAGCAGCTTAAAAAGATAGAGATGGCTAACGAGTGGTGGGAATTGGCAAATGATTAAAATTGGGTACAAATAGTGTAAAAATGCCATTAAAAATTGTTTCTAGGCATGATGATGGACAGTAGACGAACAAAGTGGTTGAACAAAGTTTAAAATGAAAGTGAGGCTAATGATCAGTTAATCTGCAGAACAAAGCACTTGGACTCATAATGCTGTAACAAGGCGACACAACGGAGTGAAGGTGATTGTGAGCAGGTTATTCCAATCAGGAATCAAGTGTGAACGCGGATAGGTTCTTTGTGCTTGGTGCTCCAGTCACTGTACTATGGATTCCTGGTTGCCATAGTAACTTATCAACGGGTGGCGTATCGAACATTCCATTTTTGACAACAAATCAAGAGGCAAATTGTGTGCAAATTAATATACAGTAAAGTTGAATATTTTCTCAAATTAATTATGCCAATATGTGTGTGAATTAATGACAAATCTGTGTGACTAAAGATCACAGGAAGTGGAAGCAATGTTGTCTCTAAATCTACTGCCTGCTGTAGTCCTTGAGGAATAACAAATGAGTTCGGCCACCAATAATCAAATGTAGCAGAAGAAATTCAACCTGGCTGTATATTCAGAAAGACCTCTGTCCTACACAAGCATTCAGGCATTTTAGCCCAGGAATTGTTTATAGGACACTGGCACTGGGAGGGAAAACTGTAAAAAAAAAAAAAGGTCTGTGTTGAAGTTTCAGTTAGTTTCCATCAAAATTTCTAAATATACCTATACATTTTTTGAACCTCATGTCGATTGTAGGCAGTTATTCATTTGCTACATGTTCCATCACTGCTCTTACTAGTCAATCACTCTTAATTGGAAATCATGAGATGCCCTGCTGAGCCAAAAACCAAGCCATGACTTCCATATACAATTTTATTTTAGTTTGTGTGTTGAATTTAGGTTTGTTCCAATACATATATTAGTCTTAGATGAAACCAGTCAGAAAGCAGACCAATGCACAAAGAAAAGGATGGTGTTATAGTGGAGGTAACAGCTGTGTATGATCAAGGCGTAGTAACTACTTCAAAGCTGCATTACAGGTAGGCCTTAGATCCTTACTGGTGCCCCGTAAGAAAGAAAAGTGCTCTCTTTAAGAGCAGCTATGTTTCTTCTCAGAGAATAAAAAGACAGCAATAACTCTCTATGAGCCAGACTGATGGAATTCATTTCTTATGTAGAAGTCTGTTGCTTTTGAAGTGTTTATGATGTGCTGCCCAAAAACTCCAGAGGATGTAGCCCACGAGAACATCCATGGGTTTATCTGCTGTTTTCTTATCACGCGATTGTAATGCTGCTCTGTTCTGAGACTTTTCTTCCATTCCATACCACACGCTCATGCATTTCCTCTTTTCTCGGAACGAATGTTGTGTCGTATCATTCACATTGTCAAATCATTAACGACATTGCAATGTTTTGCTCTACAATTTGTCTTTCCAGCATCCATCCCATTCCAGTTTAATGGTACCAAAGGCAGTTCCCAGCTTTGAAGGGTGAAACTACTGTACACTCCAAGTGTGCTGTTTTATCACATTTGATTCCGTGACGAATATAGATTTTCTACTGACATTCGCTGTTACCTTATGTTCCTAACAGCTTGCTCTGCTACAAATGCAAGTTCTGATTTTGAAATTGCAGTGTTTTTTAACGACACGCTTCCACAGTTCCTTAGCATTGCAGGGGGCCAGTTGGGCTTTTAGGCCTTTGTGAAGTGTACAAAGCTCCTAACAAATGGAGCAAATTGAACATGGACATTATCAGGCATTATCAATCAGCAGCAGGGCCTCAGGGGTTCCAGGTGGCTTGAGGGTTCCACTGATCTGTGACCAGATGCCAGCTCCTCCTCCCGCTGGAGCAGGTGCTATTTTATTCAATCCGATTGGCCAGTCTGCCTACCTCTCACAGTCTCTCCAAATGGCTCTTTAATGAGTCTGATGAAGCATAATGATGGGCAATTTCCACCCCTGGGGCCTACAATGAGCTTTACACAGGCTTCAAGGCTAAGCTGCGGTGGCATATTACCTCAGTGTGTGTTCCGGCTCCAGAGAAAGATACCGTTGCAGGCGTGCATGACTAAACTGGCTCCATGGCTGGAAAATCAGGAGTCAAATGTATTTTAAAATACATTTGTTTTGATGCTGTTTGGGCAGTTGAGGCGCAATATAAACTATTAAGTTTCTATCGCAAAGATATGGCATATGAGGGATTTTTTTAAAGACAATTTTCAACCAAGACAATTTCAATAATAAAGAAGACAAGCTTTTTTTTTTTTTTTACTTTGTAATAGTAACTTCAATCTTTCTAAAGGAATTTTTTTTTTTTTTTTCTAAGAGCACATGACCGTATTTGTGCTTGTCTGAGAGGGAATACATGGGTCAGATAATCCTGATAAGCCGTCCAGCAGACAGCCAACACGCTCTGATTAAAAACAAAAACCAGTCATAAGCAGTGTAATAACAAAGCCACGTCTGAAAAATCTCTTAAAAATGTCTCTTAAATTGTTTGGCTTTACAATAAAAATTTACCTCGAGCTTCCACCTCTTTCCTCTTTCCCACCTGCCCACTCCACTCAAAACTGCAGTGACAAGTCACAGGTGGAGAAAGGCTTTCCTGCAAGTCCTTGTTGCTGTTCACTCAATTACAGCAAGGGTTCAGTGCCACTCTTTTCATTTGCCATCATCAGCCACTCCTTGCACTTATCTTTATGGCTCTTCCAGACTCCCCGGAGTTGTGAGCAGCTCGCCTCTGTCTCCACCATCATCGCCGAATACCTCACCTCTTCTGACTCTTGCAGCAGAGTTAACAGTCCACATATGACTGTCATTCAGCAGGGAGCTTTTATATCAAAGAGCAGTGTCTTTCCAAATCATAGAGTATCAACACTGAGGCTGTGATGATAAAAAAAAACCTACAAGGTAGGAAAGGCAGAAGGTTAAATAAAATCGAAGTAGTTTTATAAATTCTCTGAATGCAATTTTCTGTAATGAGCATTTACAGGTTGGCAATTTAAAGAAATGCAAACATTTGGAAGGAACAGTTTGCAATTTTGTCATTAATGCTGCTGCATGTTTACATTTACTTGTTCATTGAGCACGCATACAGTATGTACGCAGACGGAACGAGCGGGTAAGAAACACCTGCAGCTGATGAGACTAACACTATACAGAGAGAGAGAGAGAGAGAGAGAGAGAGACAAGCGAAAGGGTCGGCGAACGGTGACTGTAAAAGATGTGCCAGCTGGCGAGTGCACTCGGGCGTACGCCCGTGAAAGGCGTGCCGGTTCGCGTGGAAACCTGGGCAGGCACCAGAGAGAGAAAGCGCACCGACCCGCGAGTGGCCGCCGGTCAGACGTCAAGATGGAACCGTGAGTGTGTGGGTGAGCCCCGGGGTGAGTACTGGAAAGGAAAACAAAAGTAAAATAAAGAAAGCTGTGCTTGAACCAGCACGTCTTTCACGGGGACTCTTGCGCTTGTCTTTGCTTGGTCTCTCTAATGTTTCTTGGCGTCGCCGGACTGAAACAGAGCGCACTGATTAGTCTCATCAGCTGCAGGTGTTCCATCCGGCTCCGCCCTCCACTCACTCACCACTGGCCCAGTAATATTTAGATTTAATTAGATTTATATTGAGCATTTATTTAGTATTTTTTTTTATCAGACTTAGTATTTATATTCCAATGATTTAGTTTCGGGTTGACTATTTTTCATTTATTCACATGCAGTAATGTTTTATGTGTAAAATGTTTTATTATTGTGTATAGGATTATATGCACTGAAAACTAAAACTGTTCTTTTATAGAAATGCATTGGAATGGCGCCAGATGTTCAAAGTCAGAAAGAAAAGAGTATTCAACTCCCCAAAAGAGTTACACATTGCTAGATTCTGGTTCCAGTTTCACCGTTTTATTATTGCGCAGCTGAATTGCCAGAGAATGGAGATTGATTTCTAATAGTCGCATTCACAAGGATAAGGTGCCCCACCCCCATCCCCATTAAAAAGGAGGACCAGAATTTAACTCGTTGAGATTTTAGGAATGCAGTCTCAAAGCAGTGTTGCAGAGAGACCGCCTGTGGCAAAGTCACAGCTAAAATAAAACCCTGTGTCAGATTGCTGTAATGGTTATTTCTTATGTAGGATCTCAAAGCAGCCTTTAGACGATCTGTAGGAGAGGGTGAGGTTCTCTGGTGTGACTTTTCTCAGAACTGCAGAAAAAAAAAGATTAAAAGCACAGCAGGACCGTGCATTGGCCCTGTGGGGTGCCAGATACGGACACACTTCTTTTGCAAAGTATCTCTATAGACTCTATAGTTCTTTTTAAGAAAAAAAGGTTGATTGCTTTGTTCGAATGGAATTGTCTGTAATCATCCTGGTCATGGCTTTCTTTGCTGTTTTCTTTTTGGTGATATATTTCATATCAGTGACTAGCTCTGTTGGGGTGGGTCACCTTGTTTCTTCTTTCTGGAAAAGCTACAATCTTTTTTTTTTTTTACCTAGCTGAAGAGAACATACTTGATTTGATCATAATGCAAAATGCGTTACCGTTACGTTCATCATATGGGAATTGCATTCTGATCATTTTCTGTAAAAATCAATCAGTGCAATGTCCTTTATTTTGTTCACGCAAGTTTACTTTTATGCGCTACAGCTGCTTTCAACGGACCCCTGCAAGTCGAATGAATTTCATCAGAAGGCAAATCCTTGGATGGATCAGCCTGCGAATCGCTCGTGTGCACGAAGACAGACTCGTCCACCCTGCATCTGCATCACCTATAGCGGAACGAGCTCAGAACAAATTGCACTGCGCAAGGACAACCGCTTCTACAGGCGTCGGCGTTCATTCAGTGCGCACAATCACTTTTCAAAAGCCTGAGCTGCATTCCTCTCATACTCACCACGAACTCCGAGACTGTTCATCTGGGCAGGAAAAGATAGAGTTTACTCTCGATTCTACGTTTCACAGCGTTGAATAATTTGAAGATGCAAGCCGTTTGTTAAAATGAGCATTATTTTTAAACAAAAGGAAATTACACGCACCAACGGGAATCTCTTTTCTTCTCTTCTTGATCTCAGTGTTATCTTTGCATGAGACAGACTTTTTATTAACACAACTACTCAGTGATCCAGTTATGTCGAGATATAATAAGATTCAAACCAAACCATTACTCTGGTTAATATTGCTGCATTTTAGACCGTATTTTATCATTAGAAAAATTGCCTTATGAAAGTTCCTCCATCCTCTATTGCTCTCCTTGTTTCATATACCAGAAAACACATACATATCACATACCTCCCACGATTTATGGTTGTACAATTTTATAAGCTTCATGCGAGCACATAAGGACATATGAAATATAGTAGAGTGCACACATGCACACACACTTTTTTGCTTACGCACGAAACTCTTCTTTGGATCTATTTTTATTTTGTCAGTTGATTTGTTTTTAATTATTATTTATTCATTTATTTATATTGTTGTAATTATTTTAATATCGCATAAAGCAAAAGTATTCAAAACTAAGGCTTCAAAAACCAACTAATTTATTATTTGTAATTTGAAATCGGTAATTACTGAAATTTTGAATTGTTATTATAACGATTTAATTGAAATTAAATACATTTTATTACTGGTCATTTTAAATTCCGGACATACAAATTAGATATTCGGCGAGACAGATTCATTAATGAGACCTATTTTAATGAGTGTTGTTCCATTTCCAGTGCTGATCCCTTTTTTGTGTGGTTTAGATAAAACCGTGACAAATATTTTTCTTTCTTTTGCTCATGTGAAGCTCTTTCCTGTGTTCGTACAGTACTTTAAAAAAAAACACTACTATTGTAGACAGCTGCAAATTACATTTCAGCCCGAGCTATCAACTGTACTTGATGTAGTCTGTATCTAAAGGTAATACCATAGTTATTCTATTCATGGTTGATTAGCCATATTGTTTTATTAGTATAAAGCCTACACAATTGAGAGCAGTTTCTAAGTAACATATTATTATGAATTCAAATCCATCTTAAAGTAAAATCCTAATATTACATGTGGAGGTACGACCAAACACTGCTAACAATTCATATTCTGCCTTCTTTCGTAGCTGATTGTGAAGGATTGCACTGACAACGCTCTTTTAATTACTAGAGAGGAAGAAAGTCGCTGTGCATGCCTTTTTCTCTTAATTGCTTTTCCCTTGGCTTGGCTGTAATTGGGCCCCTCATTGTGTTTATTGATTTAATTTGATGTGCTTTAATCTGGAAGATGTTCTATATTTTTTCTTACTATACTTATGGCCGAGTTTCTGCAGTGCTCATTTAAACCTTTTACATCTTCATAATTTCTTGGTCTGTTGACTTGAAACATGCATAGGGCCACATCCATACATAGGTCTTATTTAAAATGCTGCCTCAAAGTTAAATGTTGCACTGTAGCTTTAAGATTTCTCATTACTGGAACTAAGGAGTTGAGCTCAAACACATTCTACTATGAAAATGCCCCTGTGCACAATGTGAGGTCCATGAACACTTTGGGGATGAACTGGAACAGCAGGCCCTTTTACCAGACATCAGTGCCTGATTTGACTAAATCACTAAATCTTGTGATTGAGTGCACAAATTTAATAGCCATGTGTACAACGTTAAGTAAAAAAAAGCCTTTTCAGAAGAGTTGAGAGGCTGTTTCAGTGTTTTAAATAAGTGCATACAAGTTGTGTATTTGTTTTACCCTGTCCCTCTCAATGCTCTGAAAGACAATTCAACATAAAAGTAATTGAGTCGCTCATGTGTTTGCAGGAAACTTCACTCTGGCAGAGTTGGGGATCTGCGAGCCCACATCCCACCAGAACACCTACTGCCCCAATCTCGGGCTACTGCACGGCTATGCTCTGAGCGCAGGCTCTGACGCTGACTCAGATCCTGAAGGCCCCATCTCTCCAGAAAGAGCCATGCAGCTGTGGAGCACCCGCAACGTCAAGTCCCGCCACAGCTCCGGTCAGTCCAGTCACGAGAACTCGGCCCTGACCCTCACTGATTCTGAAAACGAGAACAAGTCTGATGACGAGTCAGGTAGGTGGGAGTGAATGAAGATAGGCGCAAGTAAGCGACTTAGATAGGGTGAAGAAAAGCTCTCGAGGCTCCCAATGCGATTTTAGTGTCGAACTCTGCAGAAATAAAAAAAGGCAAGGATTTAAATGTATGGGTTTAGTTCATTTGCATTTATTGTGTTTTGTGGCTCACCGTTTCCTCACATACAAAATGAAGTACGGTGTCTTGGGGGAACAGTTTATTGTAACAGCAACCCACACAAATATATCAGGTATTTGTTTTACATTAACTAAATGTAGAGGCTGAGAAGAGTAGGTAAAGCTGTTTTTATACCGCATGTTTAGACAGAACTGCCCTCTGAGTCTGGATCTGGATCTGGATCTGGATGATTCATCCTAATGTTCTAATTCTGCTGGAGATTCTACTCATGACTCACCTTCAGCTTCTGCCCCACATACTGTAGATACCCAACAGATTTGTACTTCACAAAAAAAAACAGTTCAAGTATGCTTAAGCCTTACCTGGATATTTGTACCTAAGCACTCCTTCTATTATCATTCATTTATTCACAATCCACTCAATACTTGGTGTTGTTTCACTTGTATTATGCAATACAGCTATAAAGTAATGATTTTTAATCCACTATCTTCAGTCAGGCTTTCACTTATAATCCTTCTCTTGTCCTCTCAGGATTCTTTTTATTTTTATTTATCCCACTTTTCCCTGTCGCTTCTTAATTAGGGATCTAAATTTGAATAGTGATTTCCGTCAAGCTGCTTAGTGAAAGTGTCTATTGTTGTGTCCATAGTGCTATGCAGATAAAATTCGAATTGAATTATAGAGTATTTGCTCAAATAGAAAGTAGCATTTTAACTCAGTTTCACTCATCGCCTTGAAAGGCAACTGGGTGTTTACACCGATGGCAATTATCACCGCCTGTGCCTGCCTCTTCATTCCACAGAGCAGAAGATCTGAAGGTTTTGGAAATATCTTATGTCCAAACATATGAGAAAACTGGAGCATCACACCTAGGTGTGCTTTTCAGCATCCAATCCTTTTCACCCCACTGTACTCTTAGAATAGCTTTCATTCTTCTCGGAAGGCTTTCCACTTGTCTGTGGAGATGTGTGCAAGTTCATCCAGAATTGCCTTAGTAAGATGTTGTTGTCGTAGTCGCATCCTGGTCCATTCCATAGGCATCCAGTAGGGATTGAGGTCAGGGCTCTGTGCAGGCCACTGGAACAGGTGTGGACCTAGAAAATAGTACCTTTATAGCATAAAGACATCCTATCGAATAGTGTGCTTCTCCTTTATTAAAGAGCAATACTAAATATACAAAAGAAAATAACTCGGGTCTTTTAAAATGTGCAAGTAATGAATTCCCTTTTTAAAAACAATTTTTTTTTTTTTGCTGAAATTGCATACGAGAATATCTGTGAGAACTAAACCCATTTTATTGGCATGTTACATCAAAATGCAAATACAAATATATAATAATAAAATTAAAATCATTAATAAAAATCAATTTCAAAATGACTTCAAAAACGACAAACACACTGTCCGGTGATTTCTTGATGTTTTAGTTTGAAATGATCCCAAACTTTGGAAACTTTCTTTCGTTTTCTTCAGGCCTGAATCTTCTCCTCGCCCTTCGCTGTTTTCTCCCCGTCCCTCGATTTTTCATCCTGCAGCATTTTCTGTGTTACCTGTCCAGAGCGCTCCAGAGTTTAGTGGGTGGTGCGTCAGTAATAATGGTCTGTGGGGAAACACAGCCCTCCGTGTATAGTTGAATGGACTAGACGAAGTATACGAAAATAATTTGCCTCGATGCGTTTTTTGTATTCAAAGTTACTCGAGGAATCGTTTCGGCTTTAGATGAATGTTTATTACACAATAAACACAATGGCCTGCTTGACAGGAGGATTATTTTGAGCGACTGTTTTCCATTTAAAAGTTGTCATTCACGCATCTGTTTCATTTCATTCCAAGGCTCCAGTTTATATTTTCTCTCTAGTGTTTCCCCTGGCAGTTCTTGTGCATCACATCCTCCGATTCCATGTTTCCGTGTTAATTCGGTGCCATCCTAATCCCTTGCTTGGCTTGCAGTAGGTGTCAAACGAGGTTAATGAAAAGACAAAACCCCCCCGCCTAATTAACAAGATTCACACACAACTGTAGCAGTTCCGTCAGCTGTGAACTCCAACATCAGAAAAAAAACCTCACCCAATTTATCAAACTTCTCAACAGCTATTGAATGCATAAAAAACACCTTGGAAGAGAAGTGACTTTCATCTCACGAGCTGATAATTGCATCTCAGCTAATTGCCATGCTAATCTCTGAGCCACGGTTTATTAGCACGATTCTTGTTTTGTAGCTCAGGACTGCGCAAGGACACAGAAGGTACAGGCCTCCAAATCGTACTGCATTTACCGTCCTAAAGCTGGTCGTAATGTAGATTATTCATTAAAAACACTGAGCCATACTTGTGTTATATTTGCAATGTTTGTATTACTAAATGATTATGATCCATGATGTTAAAACGTGTATTAAAGAGAAAATAAAAAACAGCAGCGCTAATTCTCTAAAAATAATGCTGTATTTAGAAATAAAGGCATAGAGGGAAAAATACGGAATAAGGATAAGTGAACCTGCCTCTTGCTTTAAGATTTATATCGTCCTCTTTGTGTAAAGAGATCCAAAAGCTGTCTTTCTCTCACCCCGTCATCTTCCACTATCGCCTCAGTATGGATGTGTCGGCACTGCCAGTCATTTTGACTGACGAGTGTCACTCAATAGCTTTAGCATATGGTAGCATGAATAGCCGAGTAAATATTTCAATTTGTTATCTTTTGCTTGCCTGCTTTCACAAACACAACAAGTTTTGAAACGGTTAAAAAAAAAAAATAATGAAAGAAAGAAAGAACGAAAGATTTTTATAGACACCAGACTGTAAGATTCGTATGTGCATTTTGAACATACCTTTCCACATTAAGTCCCCATTTGCTGTTATAATAGCCTTCTCTCTTCTGGGAAGATGTTCCACTAGATTTTGGAATGTGGTTTTGGAGATCTGTGCTCATTCAGCTACAAGGGGGTATAAAGGAGTAAAGTCAGGTACTGGTGTAGGGTGTTCTAATTCACCCCAAAGGTGTTCAGAGCAAAATCTTCCACTCCATCCCATGGAAACCGTTATATGCATTGTCATCTGGAATATAATTATGTCTCCTAGTGTAAGTGAAGTGAACATTTTAAATGTAAAAAAAAAAAACGTCCTATACAATCGTGTGCCTCCAACTTGGTAATAAGCTTAGATATGACAGAGTATGAGAATATGGGTACATGGTGTCCTGCCATGTACTGGCATTCCATCTTACGTATTCCTGGCTCACGCCCAACGTTCTTAAGATCTACTGACTGTGACCATGGCAAAGCTGTTAGTTTGGTTGTAAGGACACCTAGAACATCTCTACTGTCTCCTCTGATTGCACTCTGTAGAGCTCCCAGGTCGATAGTGATGTAGACCAACCACAGCACAGAGACAGTCACCTAGAAATTTATCTTTTGTTTTTTGAGTAGATCTAATAATTTATTGAGGGACAAAAATAGGGGTTTCTATGTCTGGCAAGAATGAAACAGAGTCTCGGATTAATCTTTATATGTGAATTTACTGTATATAATTGATAGTTGGATAGTACATGACCGAAGTGTATTCGTGCCTCTTGTATCACGTGCAGAGGCGAGGGGGTACACAGGGCAGTGAGGAGGTTGGTAATGAGGCCGCATGTCTAGCTGATTGTCTAATTAAGCAGCCTGGATCCTGGTTCTCTTGGCCTTTGCTTCTCAGCCGCCTGCTCCTGAGTGATTGATTAAGGCGAACTATTCCGGTCCGAGAAATGACTCAGATGTCCTCACCTCACAAGGGCACGGACGTCCATGTCTCCGACACCACTACTCTCTTTGTGCTCCCTTTCCGCCTTCCAACTGCGTGCTTTCTGTTTACAGCGCCAACATTGTTCCAGCGCACCGTGTTGCACTTTAATGAGTCCGAGCCATCACTTTTGCGAAGATTATATTGGACACAAGTACATGCATCAAAACAGTTGGTGTCTGACAGGACTTTTAAAACAAGCATTCTGCCAGCACGTCTGCTGCGTTTTAGTTTGGCGTTATATATGCGGCTACGCCGGGGTGTAGCTGCTCCCTCAGGCCCAGAGCAGACCACGTATAAACGTTAGCATCACTGTCACGCTCCGTCGCCCCCTGTTTGTTTGCATAGGTGTACACAGACAAGAGATAAAAAATTATCCCATCATTCAATTGAAGTCCCACATGACTCGCCAACGGACCACGTCGGCCGATCAGCATTGCACATCACGTTCAGCCAACAAAGGGGACCTAGCGCCTCGTGCTGGGAGGAGAGTGGGGAGTTTTTGCCTGCTGGATTATTTGTATTCTCCGTCACTGAGCATTTAAGAAGTTTTGCTGGAGACTCATAAATAAAAGGTCCAATTTTTTATTTGTTACAGTTCTGTCATATTATAGAACATTAAAAACTTGTCATGTGTTGTCATGATTGTTGTTAGTTCTCGTGTATGATTTGTAACGTACGTTAAGGGAGAATTGTACAGTCATGTGACGTTGGTGAAATCAGCACTGCTATACCACCACTAAGCAAACATAATAAATCAGTTACAGCCATGTACCAGGAGTCAGTGGAAAACATTTGGATAATCATAAATCATGCTTTGTGTAATTTCTGCTCACATTGATGAGGTAGATACATTAAATCTACATGAGTTAATGCAGTCTATTATGTTCCTTAAGGAAGATGAATGAATAAGTCTCATCAAGTAAGCGAAGTCACATCTGTGTAAAGTGGCACATGGAGGAGAACAAGGACGTATTGATGGTTTTGTAGGGCGTAAGTTGCCTGTTTTTTTTTTGTTTCACTTGGTTGGAATTATTTGGAATGAATCATGGTGTGTGTGTGTGTGTGTGTGTGTGTGTGTGTGTGTGTGTGTGTGTGTGTGTGTGTGTGTGTGTTGCATAATTTCTTTAATAAGGACTTGACAAGTGTGTCTATTCTTTTCCACTGTCGAATCTGATTGACAGTGTCACCCTTCCCCTCCTGGAAGTGTTCATTAAAGGTACTGTGTGTGGTATATTTTCACCCACAAACCTCGTACCTCTGACACATGGAGTGACAAAACCCCTTTCATTAATTTATATTTATTTCGCTATATACCAGATTATGTTGAAGTTAAGCTAGAATGCATTATATTTTTTAAATACTGTTTTTCGGACTATAAGCCGGTACTTTTTTCCTACGTTTTGAACCCCGCGGCTTAAACAACGAAGCGGCTAATTTATAGATTTTTCCTGGTTTTTCCCGGTTTCACAAATTTCAAACCAAAAAACTGAACCCCATAACATTAGACCAATGAAATTTCCGAACGGAAACGAAAAAAGTCTGGGTGAAGGGAGAGCTCGCTAACTCCAGTTGCAACAGAAATCATATAACCATAGACAGGTTTCCAAAACTCGTGCTTTTTTATTTTTCATGGCAACAGCGTTATGGGTTAGTCAAAGAAACTTAGAAATGAGCATCAAAAAATAATGACATAATCCTCGGTCTTGCACACATGCAGTAATATCGGAAAAATGCAGCGGCAGGGGATTCCCAAAATCCCGCTCTGCTCTTAAAGGAGCCACAACATATTTCACCCGTTACACCGTGTAACAGACACTGTCTTTCATTAAAGCCTGTTCAAAGTTCATTAGATTTAATGTAGACAGGTGCGGCTTATTTATGTTCAAAATAAAAATCTTTGTCAAATTCAGTGGGTGCGGCTTATATATGAGTACGCTTAATAGTCCAGAAATTACGATAAGTAATTATATATTTTTATTTATGGCATAAACAGTGTGTGAAACCCTTCACAACCTTCACACTTTGACATATTCATATGATGTGTCTTGACAGCGCGAGTCAATGCTATGCACCTATTTAGACATCAATAACGGAGAGTCGAGGTCTCGCTTTTCCCCCAGCATTCAGCCGTTTACTCCTGACCTCCCCTCCCCTCTCCTCTCCTCTCTCCCGCCTGAGTCTTTCTCTCCGAGTGAGAGGTTGAAGAGGGAAACAACCGAAAGCTGTTTTTTGAGTTTCACAAAGGTCATATTGACTTCCTCTACTAAAACCATGAAAGAGAAGAAAAGGGAACGGTTTGTGTGAGGGAGGCAGGAAGCTCATTTCTTTGGCACATTTAGCAAAAAACATCCAGTGGCTGATAGGGTCTTTCACATAGTTAAACCTTTTCGGTCTGCTGTCTACCTGTGTGTCAATATTAAAGCACATGCAGTGCATTGAACACACACACACACACACACACACACACACACACACACACACACACACTCACACACAAAAGAAAAATCACTGTAGCCATTAATGCATTATAAGCTGGAGTGCAAAATATATTTCTGTTATCAATGTTGGCATTTTTGGAAATTAGTCTCATATTTTATTGATAGTTCATTTATATATGAGAATTTTATATATATATATATATATATATATATATATATATATATATATATATATATATATATATATATATATATATTTATTTTCTAACCATCCCAATCATACGTAATACCATTCCAGAGTTTGTGCGCTTTTTCCTTTTACAGATTTCTTTTCTTTTTTCTTTATTTTAGCAGAAGTAAAGTGATAAATAAAAAAGGAAGCTGTTTTTCTTTATTCCTAAGCATTCAGTAAATTGATGCTCGCTTAGCAGATGTACTTGTAAAACTGCCAATCTTGTCACCTTTCCCAACCAAAAGAACACTTGTAAATTTTTGTGGCTGCGGCGGCAAATAACATCGATCTCGGTTGAAAAAATTTACATGCATTAGATGGAATACGAGCCGGCTTGGGCATTGATTTAGGCATAAAATGTCCCAGGCTTTACACGCTTGGGCCTGCCATGCTCTCTCTCTCTCTCTCTCTCTCTCTCTCTCTCTCTCTCTGTGTCTTTCCATCTGCCTGTCCCACTGAGCTCTCCCTTCTGCTAAACATCAGCACTGCTATAGCTGTTTATTAAAGGCCAGCTTTAGTTAATGAAACAAGCCCAGGCCATGTCAGGGGGCTTTTAATGTGCACAGATCAATTGGTCGCCTCAGTAAATCTCAAACAAGCCTTTATCCCATCTCATCTGAAGGGCTGTGGGGCCGACCGTACGCTAACCCACTGCCAGGGACGAATAATACGTCATAGACAGTGTTCTGACTTGGACGTCACAGTGGATTAATGTTGTTATTACAGGTAGGGAAAGGTGGTATATGTTTGGTTTTTCTGTTGCACCGGGGTCTGTTCCCTCTTGTCCGTCTGCTAGTAATTTTACTCTGATTACCATGCACTGAAAGCTCTCTTCTTATAAACGATAGTCCACTGTCAAGTCTTATGCCGAGTTCATCAATTACCTGGACACTTATTCACGTACATCCAGTGGAATAATAATAATAATAATAATGCTCATACACACACATTTGTTTTACTCTCCTACTAAGGACCTTTCCAAGATGTACATTTTATATTGAATATTTAATATATTTTGTGTTTCTTTTTATTTATTTTTTTACTAAAATAATGTGTTCACAAACGCACACGTCCAGTTCTATTCATCCTTAATTTTAATCACATAAGACGACTAGAATATAAACATGCCTCACTGTTCATACTGTGCCTCATTTACATCTCTGCTGGAAAAAATACACACGTACCCACTCATGCACATCCTGCGCTTTCTGTTTTTCTTTTTTACTCTTTTTTAAATGATTGTTTTTAGTTCTTTCTGGAACAGTTCACTGCATGAAGGCACTGGTCACACATGACATCGCTTAGCTTTATGAGTACACTGACTCGAGAGCGGCACTGCTTTGCACTAATTACAAAACACACACGGCCGCAGCAGTCATAGTTCATTTATCACGCTTGATAGAAGCAGTAGTGAAACAGAAGTTTTCATTGAGTGCGAGCAGTGCCCGAGGCCGCCGAATCTGATTACTTAGTGGAACGTTTGATGCGTACAATGTGCTGTTTAGTAATAGATTCATCAGTACTAATTCTCACCTTCGATTAGTGACAGAAGACTGTGATTTTGCTTTAGCCAGCGCGTCCCAGACACCCGATGCCCACAGTTCAGTGTGAATAGTAAATCTCTTTCTTTTATGCTTTCACAATCCTGTCTGGAGTGTTTGAGCTCAGTGTTACTGTAATCATAAGCGATGTCCACATTTCAACCATTTATAAATCACAGCAGGCTTTTAATGTTAATCTTAATTTATGATAAACATTATAGGATAAATAAAATTTCATAGAACTAGAGCGGGAATATAAAAAAATAAAGATGAATTCACACTTTTGTGGAAATATAAGACCCACAGAAGACAGAAGTAAATACTAAAACCCGCCTCAGGACTGTATTTTTAATTAAGCTGATGATTCCTATTGGTCATTTTGGGCTTAGTATGAACTTTGATTAATGCAAGTTTGTCTGCTTATTTAGCTTATTATCCAATACCTAGAATCAATCTCGCAATCGAGATGCAGATTTCTGTCGCGATTCGCTCCTTCGCTTTGTTTGTGGCAGCACATTCGCCACAAAGCACCTGCCGGCGGTCCGCATCTTCGTTTCACTGTTTGTTTTCAAGCGCATTTGTTGTGGTTCGTGCCACTTACATCTTTGTTGGCATTTATGTTATGTCTCGTTACATCTTTTCATTCTCTGAATCAGTCTGAGATCAATTATGAATGAAAAAAGGATTTCTAATAAATGGAATTAGACATGAATTACAAATGAACACATTTACAGTAATGCATGAAGCAGGGAAAAAAAAGGATGTGCATATATATATATATATATATATATATATATATATATATATATATATATATATACGTATGTGCAGTGTCATCATAAAAACATATATGAAATGTTCAGTGTCTGGATGGATGGATGGATGGATGGATGGATTTGTATAAACATTGAACATATAAACAATAAACATTGTCACAAAGCAGCTTTACAGAAATAGATAAATAAATAGACAAATAAACATTTTAAAGACATTAATTAGTCTCTTTCAGTACATCTGTAATACGTTAGCCAGCAGTGACAATGGCAAAGTTAAACTGTCTGGGATAGTAAGAGGAAGAAACCTTGAGAGGAACCAGACTCATTTGTTAAAGTTGCAGACACATTTGTTATACGCAGCTCTAAATGTTAGCTTATATTTCATGTGTTAAGTAAATAAAGGTGAATACTCTATTTTCATAAGAGCTCAAAGAAACTTCTATTCACAATTATAAGATATTTTTATAGTTCACGCTATGTTAATATTTGGTCTTGTTCCTTTTTAAACAAAAGCTTGGGGTCGCCTTTTACAAGCTTCTCCCAACACTCTTGCCCAAATAATCCTTGTTAGTTTTGTGGGCCTCCCTGTTCGGACATAAAGTCCACAAAAGGCCACTGTAATATTTTCACAAGATATTTTGTTATAACTTTGTAGGTTTACTGAGGATCATTGTCCTACTGGAAGACACAAACTTTCCTTCTAAACAATGGACACTTTTGTATAATGCTGGTGATCAGCTGCAAATCTCTGGGATTTTTAAACCAATTTGGATTTGGGGTTTCTTCATTGCATGATATATTTTTAGACCATGGTGATGTAGATTTCCTTCAGTTGTTGACTAATCTTTTGTTACCTCCCAAACTTCATTAACCTGTTGTTGTCCTGGGTTTAGTTGAACCTGTAGGACCTAGGACGAAATTGGTCCACCTTTTCTGAAGATGCACAGCATTAGCATAAGGTTATGTTCAGATGCTTGTGGTCATTTCAGTTGTATTACAATTTTTTCTACAGAGAACCTGGGTATCTGGTGATATATTTTTTTTCTGAGCACAGTTGCTTGGTTTTTTTTATTATATATTATATTTAAAAAGTAAACACACATAATTTCTAAAAGCAGGCTATTATATGGTTATGCATCTTCCACTTAGCTTTTAATTATAACGCTTTAGATGGTCATTACATTCATTTCTGCAATAATTCCAGACAGTCAGTGTGGTGCATTTAAACTTTTAAACAAATTGAATTATAAAGCAAAAATAAATCAGTTATAAATAGGTTATTGCATGTAGAGGCTGTAATTGACTTACCAAAATAAATATTTATTCCAATTAAGCTCTTTGCACCTTACATTGTTAAAAAGCCTTTATAAATAAAATGTATTTACTTTTTCATGCTAAACACAAATCACCGAATACAAATGCTAGTTGTCTTGTTACACAGTTCATAACCATGTTAAATATTTACAGTAAACTATTACCGGTTTTCTGACCACAGTACCATGCAACTTCCATAGCATCCACACTGTGTAGCCACTCTTGATAGAATAGATAAATAGATCCTGAAGAAAGAATGATGTCGCATCTGGTTGTTAACTGTGAATAGATCCGAAGCAAAGAATGTTGGATTTTTTTTACTTGCCTCTTGAGAACAACTGTGTTGTTTGGAGTCAGACCCTAAACAGACTGATTTAGTTTGCTGGTGGTGCAGTGTGTTGTGTGAACGGTTATGTAATGTTTTTATAGAAATTAATGCACCATGATGAATTATGCCAAAATATTACACTGACAGGCCAAGAGCTTTTTGCGCTATGCAGCCAGAATTCATTCAGAACTTTTCTTTTATTATATTCAGGGTATCATGGGCATTTTTTTAAACACTTTTTTCAGTCTGTTAGTTCAGACTTATTTCAGGTGAAGAATTTTAGAAATATCTACTTGCTGTTTATTTGCCTGGTCGTCCTGAGAGTATGATCTGAGGTAGTGACTATTAATATTGTGCCTGTAGCTTCAGTTCCCTAAGTACAGTATCATTCCTCATTGAAACAATGATAAAAAAAAAATAAAAGGTACAGAGGTACAAGACTGGAGGAAACCTAAGACTCCTCTGGCCAAATCAATGATAGGAGACCCGAACAATCTACCACAGACAACGGAACAATAACAGCTGACAGGACAAATCCGAGCATGAATAATCCTGCCTTTTTAAATTCAATAAGGATGTAGAAGAGATAATGTTGGAACAAACCTGCTGGGGCTGTAGGTATTACATGCACAATACACTCTTTAATGGGTTTGCTTGGGATGCTATAATTTAGTAGAGGAAATTATTGATCGTAGTTGCCATTTCCTGTTTTGAGTCTTGCCAAAAAGAGCCAGTGGACAGGGTTAGGCCAGGCTGGTATGGTCCTGGCATCAGAACTGGGACCCATTATGCCTCTCGGTGCAACTGCTACACGCAGTCTAGCAGCCTATATCAGATTCTAGGCCGTCTGTGGCTGTCCATGTAGTTTTTTTTCTTGCTTAGTACTGAATCTGCGGTACAGATCATTAATCTGTGAATATAAAATAAAATGAACGCAAAGGTCAATATAAAATGAGGTTATATGCTAGCTGTGGATTATATAATTCAATAGGATAACACTTTTTTTCCTTTGACCAGTGTGGAAAGGATAAAGGTGATGTAATAGCAGGCTTTGTCCTGCGTTGAATAAAAAACGTCCCAGACTGCAATGAAACTAGATTGGGGAGTAAAAATAAGATTAGAGTCTATGTTCTTCAAACGTTTTAGAATGTTTAGTGCCAACTGCTCTGACTGCCCCAGACATCTACAGATTAGAGCCAACCAGCCCAGACTCAGCACAGTTAGTGGATTGTTTCTCTAAGCGTAGCAGTGTTATATAATGTAACCACACTATAGCTGACCCTGGTATTTCATACACCACATTGTGTTTTCTGCACCATAATGTACCATAGTGGCTTTTAAGTGGCCTCTGCTGAAATGTTCTACAGTAGGTTATAAAGATATTTTAGATCTTGACAAGTGAAAACTCACTAGTTCAACTGGTTACTTAGTTATTATCTACCTTATCTGTTAGACCAGGGGTTTTCAGCGTGTTTCAGGTCAAGGACCCCTTGATGGGGTGAACACCCCTTGTGTGTTCACAAACATTACCACTGATCAGTTCTGGTGGTCTGGCCTGTTTATGCCATTTTCCTTCTAAAGCAGTTAAAGTACTTAAAGTTATTTGTTGAGTTTTGAGAGGTAATGAAGGACAGAAGGCCTTTTGTAGTTCTAACCTTGTTTTTGCTATTTTGTTTCATTGCCCTTTGATAAAAACTTCTCTATATACACCATAGACCAAATGGAAAAAGAAAAAAGAAACTCAGAAGGTTATATACAACAATGATCCATTGGATGAAGAACGCACAGTTAAAAGAAAGATCAGAATAGATAAAATAGCACAAATCCAAAAAAATCAGCGTTCATGAATCAGTGGTGAAGCAGTTTATACTAAAAAAATGTGAAGAAATGTTATGATAAAGAACATTGAAGTAATCAGGGACTGAGTCAGGTTTAATTATTCAGTCATTTATCTGCATTATACTGGTCAGGGTCACAGTGGATCTGCAGCCAGTTCTGGGACACACTGGATGTAAGGCAGCGATCATTGTGAAAACGGAAAGCGATTTGCATTGTGTATGTGTGAGTGCACGTGTCCAGGTGTGTGCAGTCAGTTGAATGCAAATGTGATATTGGCTTTGGGAAAATTAAGTATGGGTCAGCATGTTGTGTTACACTGGTGGATTCTGGGAATCAGCTGCCATGGTTGAATCTGGCATGACTTTAACATAGCTATGCACATGCATGTAACCGGGAGGTAAGAGGACAGCGGAAATTTCAGACAAATCCCACATGGACACAGGTAAGAATGCAAAACTCCACATTAACAGTAGCTCAAACTCACAGTTCTATCTGTCACAGCACTGTAACGCAATTGTGTTTAATAGCACATTGTTTTTTTTTTTTTGTTTGTTTTTTTTTGTTCCTTGCAATGCTATATTTCCGTAAAGTTGAGAACTATTTTCATCTTGAGATGGTGCCTTACAACACCTTGTCCAAACTGCAGAAACACGTATCGGATGAAAATGTGCCTTCAGTGCACTTTTGTAAACGGTTCCCATATTTGTTGTTCGAATATTAGAACGGTAACCTGTTCTCTATTGTGTTCACCGGATTTCCTTCCCAAATGAACGAATAAATAGATAAATAAAAGCTGAGTTGTGATTGTAGAAAAAGTGAGTCTATGCAAGGTCACAGCATCAGAATCATGCTGAGAGAGGGAGAGAGGAAGAGAGATTATTTCTCATGGGAAAAAAATCAGCATGGGTTTCCATTCCCTCGGCTGCTTGAGCAAACACGAATGCCTCAAGACATTAAAACGCCTTCTTACTTAAGCGCTAGTTAGAACTCGTGACTCTGGCATGCATACTGTTTCTTGTGTTCATTTTTTTTTCGGGAAGCTCCCTATTATAGATATTCATAGCTTCCGTAAGTGACCTTGAGGGGCCTGAGCTGCATTTGCTCATCAATGCAAGTTTCATCAACTTTCTATTAGACGAGCAAGATAACAAGCCATCAGCACCACGACAATATGAGCTCCTCCATTGTAGAAAAGCCCAGGGTGACAGCAATACCAGGCTAACAGGACCACAGCTGAACATTCTCTCGGTCTCATTGCATCTCGCCACCCGTTATAGAGAGCAATTATGGCTACACAAGCAGTACAGTCTTCCGGAAGCTTCAGCAGTGTTAGGAAGGGGGGTTTGCATTGTGGCTCCTTTTATGGCTGCCTCCTTGGGAGCAGTAACAGTAGTAAAATATTACCCAACATTTATCCAAAACTTGCTGACTGCAACAGCACCCGGCTAATTGAGAATTTACTGGGCAATAATGACTTATCATACTCTGCTTACCGCAGCACTGATGCAGCCAGTCTCATTTAGCAAGCAGTAGTTTGGCCTTAATGAAGTCTGTAAATGTCAGAGAATGGCAGACAGAGTGTGCTTCAGGAGATAGTCATGTTAGGCTATCTTGGACTTATTAGATTCATGTCCTCCTGATAGGTGGAGAACAGGTGAAGGGAGCTGACTTTCATTTGTATGGCTCATTTTGTTATGCATGGGGCAACGGAACTGGTGTAACCGCTCTATGATATGAGGTTACGCATTGCTTCAGAATTCGTTCATTTTGCTATGCTGCTAGATTTCTGCCTAGAGAAACATTTCCTACCTAGAAATTCCCTACTAGTGGGTCACCGGTAGGGATACTGGTGTTTTGGGGCTTTTGGGAGCATTTTATTTCAGGTTGTATTAAATCTTATTTAGAATGACCTAACAAAAAAAAAAGCTAAGTTTGTCCTTTAGAAGAAAGTATGTGAACTTTTTGGAGTCCTTGAAAAGCCATTTATAGCGAGCGTTAGCATAGCAGCTACACATTAAAAAAAAAAAAGTTTTATTATTATTTATAGAAATCTTAAATCAGCATATTTTTAAAGCCTTTCCAGACCATTTGAGTATTGCCAAATAGGCTTGGAAAAGCAGTGGTATGTGTAAAATGATGGGCAGCTGATAATGCTGTAAATGTTATTAATGTCCCCTGACTTACTCCCCTATGTGCACTCTGTGTTTCTGATCTTCCAAGGGTTATGGGGCTTGTGTAATTGTCCTGCGTGGTATGTTTCATGTCTCTGTAGTATAAGCTGTACGATGGCGGCTCTTGACTCATGTCAGTGTGCAGTGAGCTGGGCCGACATAGATGGATAGCTGTGGTGAAACTCTAATTATTTGTTATGTTGGGGTGGGGGGGTATTTTCATCTCCTTTAACTCGTCTCCTTGGAAGACCTTTGAACGAAAAAGCCTTATTGATGAAGCTACCAAATGCACTTTTTCCACAGTGTGTATATGTTGAGAATATGTCTAGAATCAGGATTCTACATTTTAAATCAGATCACACTTGTAGCAGTTGATTGCATATTTGTTGCGTCAACTGGCTCTTACCCTACTGTAAAAATGCACTTGCTTCCCCCACAGTATAAAGTAATGCATTCACTCCACTTAAGAGGGCGTGGTAAAAAAAAAACACGACACTATAAGAGCTAAACTCCATTTAGAATGCTGCTTTAGCAGTGACCTAACTCTCTCTGCCTGGATAACAAGATGCACATTGAGTAGTGTTCTCAATGCAGCAAATGGAGCCAGTTAATCGAGATAGGCACCATGGCCCTGGGCCTCTTAATATATCCGCATGTTAGGAGGTGAGAGCAAGCAGCTCTTCATCAGCCTTAAATTAGAATCATTGTGAAACTTCTAAGTGATATAGTCAGGAATCTCTAATCATTTAAGTGAGAAGAGCAGATGCAGTCAAGCAAGCAACAGGACACCGAGTGCACTTGTGCATTGATAAACTAGACAGACAAGTGGTCACCCTCCTTAGTAAGGACAAGGGCGAATGGATATCATGTGCTATACTGCGGAAGCTATTAATGTTTTTACCTTATGTCACCTCTAAAGCGTAATTTAATAATGATGATGACCTTTATGGGTTATTCCTTTAAACTCTACACTCACTCTCTTTTACTCAACTTTTTTAATAGGGCAGGAATTAACCAATCCCAATTAAATGTGCATTGATAAAAGAAAGGGTACAAATAATTTGCCGAAGCATGAGGTGTACCATGAAACACTGTAATGGCCACCATCACCCCATGGAAAAAAAAAATCCTTTTGTGCACAGTTTTGAAGTTAATGTTTGACACAAAGAGAAAAGAGCTTATCAGCCAAAGAAAACCAAACCCCTGGTAAAACATGGTGGTGGGTGCATCCATGGGGATGTTTCTCTTCTGCTGGGATTGGAGCTCTAGTCTAGATGGAATGAATCACAAAGAGCTTCAAATGACAATACATATTTGTCACAAAACTTGCAAGCCTCTGATAGACAGGTGAAGGAGAAGAAAATGTTCACTCTCTAGCACAGTGACAACCCAAAGCACAAATTCAAGTCAGCAGCAGACTGGCTTCAGAAGAACAAGAATGGCCCAGATGGAAAAAAAAAAAAAACCTGTAGAATGTGGTCGATTTTTCCACAAAATAAATAAGTAAGGTTCAATAGGCCAGTCACCTCTATTAACTCAAACCATCTGCTTCTATGCACACTAGCCTTCCTAACTGCCCACAAGACAGAAGTGAACCTACAGTGTACAATTCCGTGTTTTTTGTAGTCCTTGCCAGTCAGCAGCCTTACAATTTCTTCGTCTTTTATGTTCGTAATCCATTTCTGTGGACCTTCTAGGGAAGCAATCCACGCTTTCTTTTGTGCCTTGTGAAAAGGTGCATTCTCTGCTAAAATCTGTGTTTGTTGGATACGTGGGATTAAACTTTATTTTCCCTGCTGCGTTGTGTTCTAGCAGCGGTCATGTAGTTCTCCAACTTATCCACACTAATTCTGCTGCATTTTATTTCTCTAGACATTTAAAGAGAAATCTCCCGTCGCATATTTGCTCTTCCCTTCAAATTTATGTCTGTTCTCCTAAAGATTCACATGGAAGTATTTCTTATTGAATCCGCATTTGTTCTCAGTCACATGGTGAGTGCGGACTGATTCAGACAGTCACATGGTCTTCCTTGGCGACATGCAACGACACTCAACTCTTGCATCTGTTATGCAATAAGAGAAACCTGAACATGAATCACACACACACGAAGATTTGCAGTAAAATTCACGAAAACATATGGCATTATGTGCTCCTCGATCTTTTTATGACAGATGTGGTTTCAAGGAAAGTTTCATGTTATGAACTTCATTAATCACAATTCTTTAAACAGATTCATAGTCAATTAGTCTTTGATTTGATTTATTTTTTTTTTTTGGTAAAGACTATGTTTCCATTGATTTATCACGGGCGTTGTACAATTATTACTACAATTACTTCCTCAGCAGAGCGTATTGTATTCCTGCCCTCCATTAGGGATATAAAGGTCTGGTTTATATATATATATATATATATATATATATATATATATATATATATATATATATATATATATATATATATATATATATTATGAATGGAACCAGACAGCTTAATTTGTGCATTGCATTTTGATTGCAGAGGAACAATCAATAATAATGTGCACTTGTTTTGTTTCTCGACTTCATAATGCTTCTCAGGCATTCTATCAGTTGCCTGAACGTCAGCAGGGAACAGGGTGGATGTAGAAATTCAGACTGGCTGATTTTGGTTAACCGAGACTATACTCTTGCGTTCAGGTGTCCCATTGTGTTCTAACTGCTTAAGGATATCTCAGTAACAACGCTACTTACTAATTACAGTGTCTATACCATCTGGCTGTACCAGGGTACCAGTACCACTTTGAGCCAGCCATTACATTATTTCAGCTTTATAGTTTTTTCTGAAATGTTCCCACTAGCGAATATTATTTCAACATCCCGGTGAATATTCTCAGAGCTTGATTTGTAAGTACTGCACCTTAATTTGTTGTCAGTGGGAATTTTTTTTCAACGATTTTCTCCTGTGCATCTAATGACTTGGCTTTGTTTGCCACAGCCAGAGGCTCAGACTCTGTTAATTAATGGAGCAATGAAAGGATAATGGTCACAGGTGTTTGGTCTGGCTGGTCTTAGAAGCCTACACGAGCTAATCACACAAAACAATTCCTCAATTACAGGTTACACAAATGGGCTTTGTACAAAATTGGCCCATAGTGGAGTGCAAAATGTAAACACATTGCCAGGTTGCTGGAAGAACTGACCTAAATGCTGCAGTTCTTTATAACATTTGGTTATTTTTACGCATAGGCGTATCTGTGCTTGGTGGATTTTATTTTCCAACCTAACAAGACAATTGGAATTCCAACACTGCCTTGAGCAAGACTACCCAAAGCCCCAGGGTCTCTTAATCAGTTTAGCTCCAGCAGCAAGAATCTACCGTCTGATCTGCTTAGCTTGCCATGCCATACAGGAGTAAATCAGCAAACAGTGCAAAGGCCTGGGCCTGTGATACACTGACTGTAGAATTATAAATGTTCCGCTCTAGGGCCTAGATTACTATTCAAACCTCATCAGCTCACCTGCCTTTTATAGAGCAATGTGACATATTTACCTCACCACCAACATCTCATGCTCGCTATGGTCACCCAATGGGACTGGCAGGTGTGCTTTACTGGACCAGACTTACCTGCTAAAATCCTTACCTACTGGGGCATTAAATATACAGGTAATTCCAGAGTTACCTTGAAAATATGGTAAGTGGAGACATGGCCTATGCAGGAGTCTTAAAGAATGGTGTATTGGGGTAGTGTACATAATTTATCAAAACAGAGCATTTTACACTAATGTATACACTTCTTGTACACTAAAATATACAATATATATATATATATATATATATATATATATATATATATATATATATATATATATATATATATATGTATTTTTGTTTCACCATCATCTTGCACTTGCACAAGCGCGGGTTCATGAGGTGAAGGGTGATGAGCCGGACGCGCTCAGTTTCAGTGTCCTGTGATGGCGGAAAAAAAACAGAGACAAGCTATAATTAGACCTTAAAACACTAAAAACGTTATGCGTTTTAACACAGAGACAAATGAACTCTGTCGACTGCTGGTGAGATTAAGGGATCTGAAAAGGTGGAAGATGCGGACATACTGCCAGCGCCCAACGTATCACCATTTAAAAAAAAATAGGCGAAAATGTTTATTATTTTATAGAAATCCTATCTTTTCATCGTCAACGTAAAATCGAAAAAAACGTACATCGAACCATCGTTCCAACTCGGGTACTACCTGTACTTTCTTTTTTTATCCGCATAACATACTCACATCCTGGTTTGAAGATTATAATGCAAGTGAGAAAAGCCACTATGACCTTAAAGTTGAAAGGACACGCAACAAGGCATGATCTTATTACTTCATCCAAAGTAAGAATTAAGCAAGATACTTCAGTACCAATTCAAATCAACCTCCATGTCTTTAAAAACTGAGTGCAGCTCAGCAGCTCACCAATGATATTTTTGTAATGATATGCCAATTTGGATGATTTTGGCAGCAGCCTGCCAGGGGATTTTGGATGTCTCATCCGTGTTGCGCTGCTCGTCGGCACAGGCATGTTCATTTACGGTCACAAAATAGCAACTGGCTGAGAATGGGTGAAAAACAACAAAAAAAACGACTTCCAAATTACAGCATTATAACACCATATTATGCTTGTATAATGCTTGCAGTGAAACATTTTCTAAGGCCTTTTCTTTTTATTTATTTACATCTCTTTTCCTAGTGAGTCTTCTAATGCATGTGTCAGCGTGGAGATGTACATCTCATATCAGCATGCTAAAACTCCACAGTTTCACCCTGTGTCACTTCTGTAACAATTTACACAACTGCCTTCCACGCCGTGTGCGTTCCTTTTTCCGGAACGTCACAACATTTTGACATTTTATCACTGCACTCTTCCCGAGGCTGGGCCTGAGGTGTCCTGCTGGTCAGCTTCTGTCATTGCATTGAGGTAGTGGTAGTTGGTTTGCCTCCCAGCAGCACCCTAATCCAGATTGATTGGAATGGCATGCTGTCTCATCGATCAGTCCTCCACTGAGGCATTCAGCCAGAGGTCTTGCAGTAGATCCACTGGTAAAAAAAGAAAAAAAGATGTCTTATCAAGTGCGAATATCTTATAGTCAGTCTTTAGTAATCTTGTATTTGATGTATCGTAATTTTATAAAATACTCGATCATTTTGACTCTATTCGAGATGTTTCCACTTGCTTAGATGCGCAGTTTTTCGAAATATATATGTGCGTGTGTATGCCTTTGTGCTTCTGTGGCTAATTTTTCTGCGGGTGGTTAGAATGACTCCTGCACTCACCCCTAGCACCAAATCTTAATGTGAAGGACAAGCCCACTGGGACTTTTGCTGAAGCTAATCTAAACCCATCATTGCTAGTCAATAAGTAAATCGTTACCTAATTGGGTTTAGTGATCTTTGGGACGTATAACCTTTGGGAAAAAGCATCTTTTATTTTGTTTCTGTTTCGAAAAGTATTTGCTCAGCTCTGCTTCATTGCACATTTTTGAAGGCACTATGTATTCATAATCAGTATGGCAAATACAGTATATACAGTCTGAAAACCTTCTCTAAATTGAATTCCACAAAAACGCTAACCTCACACATTTAGGATAAAGTAAACTCGCTCAAGGCCAGTGCGGACACACAGAGGTGTAGTACCTCTCTCTTTGATCAGTAACACCCTTTTTTAAAGTTTTCTGTCTTGCATTTCCAACTGCACCGCTTTTGTCTCTTGACTTCTGTTTACTCGAGAAAAGCTTGACTGCACTGAAAATCCACGAATCCATTCTAATTCTCACCCAGAACTGGATCTAATGCGTTACCTCTGGTGCTGGAGGGACTTGTAATTGAAACAAACAGCAGAATTCAATGCACATTCATTTGCACATTCAAACTTGGCAGACAAATCACCATCAATATATGGATAACAGATGGAACTCAACATTGTCAAGGAAGACATCGTATAGCAGAAAAGCCGCTGTTTAAATGGCATAGGTCTCGATCAATATCCTGTCTAGAGTCTTTTAAGAAGAAAAGAAAAAAAAAATCAGACATGGCATAACTAGAGCCTTCATGTTGGCCAGGATGCTGAAACTCGAATACACGTGACAAAATTAGTATTCAAATTCAGATAACTCACTAATCATTAATGTTGAGACACCGTTATATATTCATATGAAAGTCTACAGCTTCACTGCCATCGGGAATCACATATATAAAGTTTTAAACACCATGATTTCAATTCTAAAGCCTTTGGTCTTCACAGATTACACTGCGTTCTGTCTCCATGGAAAGGAATCATAGCATGCAGCGTTATGTGATGAAAGTTTCTGCTTCATTCTGTCTGGAAGCGAAGCCTTTGCATCCCTGTTCTCAAGGTACTCACTCTCCATTACTATCATGGCTGCATTGTAGGCCAGGGAATTTTTCTCTGCCACTGATAGATACTTCAGTCTCCATTATAGCAACCACAATCAATCTCACTCCATGACTACTACTCTTTCCAACTACTCCATCTTGGAAATCTGGGACACACCCTTTTGCCATGAGTTAGTGCCTGTGTTTTAGGAAACAGTAGGTCACTAAATTTCTCACCAGGGTCTCACCAGACTTGAATACGACTTCAATACACAATACGTGTATCCATAGAATAGTCTTTGGTTCATCTGAATGAACTGTTATAATATGAAAAATACACTAAATGGACAAAAGTATTGGGACACCTGACTTTTGATTCTTCCCCAAACTGTTAGCAGATGAAAACACAATTGGACAGGATGTCTTTGGATACAGTAGCGTTAAATCTTCTCATTACTAGAACTAGGAGATCAAACCTGTTCCAGCATGACGGTGCCTTTGTGGACAAAGCGAGGTTCATGAAGATGTGGTTTAGAGTGGAAGATCTGATATAGAGCTCTGGCCTCAACCCTATTGAACACCTTTGGGATAAATTGAATTGCTGACTGCACCCTAGGCGTCCTCATTTTACATCACTACCTGACTTTACTAACACCCTTGTAGGTGAATGATCAGAAGCCTCCACGAGCTCACTCCAAAAACTAGTGGATCATCTTCCCTGAAGAGTGGAGGTTATGATAAAAGCAAATGGGGGCTAAATGTGGAAAAGGGATGTTAAAAAAAAAAAAGACATACGAATTTTATGATGAGGTGTCCACGTACTTTTGTCCATATAGTGTATCCGGCCAAATGATTTTAGACACGTGTCCATGATCCTCGAATGGTCGTGTTCCCCAAACTGTTGACACAATGTCAGAAGCACACAAGTGTAAGGATGTCTTTGTAGTCAGTAGCAATAAAGTTTTCTTTTACCAGAACTAATTGGCCCAAACTTGCACAAAGTGCACAAAGCAAGGTCTATGGAGACACAGTTAAGCAAGGTCAGTGTGAAAAGATTCAAGTGGCCTGCACTGACCTCAACCCCACTGTACACCTTTGGGATGAACTAGAACTCTGACTGCACTGCATGGCTTCTCACCTGACATCAGTGCCTGGACTCACTAATGCTCTTATCACTGAATGGGCAAATTCCCACAACCGCACTTGAAATTCAAGTGGAAAGCCTTAGAAGTAAAGTGGGGGCTATTACAACAGTAAAAGGGGAGTCAAAGGGAATAGGATGTTCAGCAGGCACATAGGTGTGATGGACTAATATCCACAAACCTTTGGGAATATACTGTATATAAAATGAATTTCCTCATAGCCAGCAAAGAAAGCTTTATTTTGCATACTGCAAACTGATGATGAAGCTCACCAATCAACTCCCTCTCTTCCTCTACTTAATCTATACAGTTCTCCATTAAATCAATGGGTTGCTCCACTGACCCCAGTCTCAAATTAATGGGTTAGACTCTCAAGTCCCCAATCAATGGTTGCCTTTACTCACCCTATACTTAATCAGTGGATTAACTTCTTCACCTTTCCACCTTTTCATCAGTCAATGAGTCATTTATGCAACGGTGAAAGGTGAATAGTCAGACCATTTTTCATACACACACTCACACACATGAAGTGAAATAACAGTGTTCAGCAGTGACCCTTGCTCTGGCCTGTGTAAATGTCAAGGACAAACGACGCATGAATACATTACTCAGCGTTCCCTACTACTCCTACCGCAGGATCAGAAGCTAACATTTAATTTACCCTACTGTTTTTAAATCCAGCTGTTCAAGGTGCCTCGCTCAATACACACAATCACAGACACTTTACACTCTCAATAAACACACAAAAAAAAAGCCATCTGTTATCTGTTTTGGGCTTCAGTCAATAAAACATGGAGAGACTCAGTCATAAAAATGTAGTCGTGTATCTGTGGTAGCGTGTGTAATGGCTGCCTCAACCTGATGGGACCCAGACATGGTATCTTAAATATTTACTGAGCTGTGTGTGTTGTGAACATCAACATAATCTCTCACTCACAAGCTCACAGTCACCGACCACAAGAAGCTAAAAAGGTTTGGGTCGCACTGGTTGGTTATTTACTTATTTTTAATTGATAATCTCTCATTACATTGAAGGTTTTGGCTTAAATTACGTTTTTCTGAGAAATTACTTATGGTCCCTGTAGGGGAGAAGAAATAGGACAACATAAGACAAATCTCAGATCTTGAGTAAAACCTATTTGGATGTTATTTGAGAGCAAGCATTGATAGGTGCATGTGTTAAAGATGAATGTTAACCTAATATGTATATTTCTAACGCAAATAATGTTTGTATTCCTGCTTCAGCAGCTTTATAACCCTCATACCAGTTTGTACAGCTTTACAATTGCAGGTACGGAATGAAAGCATTTTTTTTTTCTATTTTTTTTTTTGTTCCTTGAACTAAACTACCATTGTTCTGTCAGATATTTCTTCAGCGTGTCCTCAAGATCTCCGTCTAGCTGCTGCAATTTAAAGAAAATCACATGCCGAAACGGTTGCCGTCGAAGACCGTAGTAAATATAAAGAAAGAAATAATCAGCGTATCCTTTGCCATTTCTCCATGCTTATTTTGCACTGGCTTTTCACTTTTTGTAAAATTAATATGTATGAGGGAGAGAAAAGATTTTGCACGTTGCTTGTAAATGGCACACGGAAGAGACTCGTATGCTGCTTTTGTACAAAACATTCATAGTTTACTGGCAAATTGCATCGTAATTGCACTTGAATCCAGGCGCAAAAAGCCCTCGAAGAATAGAATATTAGCAAATGGCCAGTGTTTTGACATGACACACTAAAATTACCGACTGATTATATTCTAATGCTGAACATAACTAGGAATTCTTGACTGTGATTAAGTGCTTTATTATAAAATTACATTTAATTAATTGAGAACTTTCATAATTAACTAAGAGCAAGGGCCAATACTGTAACTTCTATTAATTTACAATTAAAGCACATCCATAATATGCATATTGTACCCTTAGGCAATGAGAAATCAA